>NC_052157.1:75954394-76254394 GCF_902713615.1 Scyliorhinus canicula
GAAAAAGACTCTCACTATCCACCCTATCTAACCCTCTGACTATCTTATATGTCTCTATTATGTCACCTCTCAGCCTTCTCCTCTCTAACGAAAACAACCTCAATTCCCTGAGCATTTCCTCGTAAGACCGTCCCTCCATACCAGGCAACATCCTACTAAATCTCCTCTGAACCCTTTCCAAAGTTTCCACATCCTTCCTATAATGTGGTGACCAGAACTGCACGCAGTACTCCAGGTGCGGCCGCACCAGAGTTATGTACAGCTGCAGCATGACCTTGTGGTTCCGAAACTCAAGCCCCCTGCTTATAAAGGCTAGCACACCATATGCCTTCTTAACAGCCCTATTAACCTGGGTGGCAACTTTCAGGGATTTATGTACCTGGATGCCGAGATCTCTCTGTTCATCTACACTACCAAGAATCTTGCCATTAGCCCAGTACTCTGCATTCCTATTACTCCTTCCAAAGTGAACCACCTCACACTTTTCCTCATTAAACTCCATCCGCCACCTCTCAGCCCAACTCTGCAGCTTATCTATGTCCTTCTGTGTCCTATAACATCCTTCAGCACTATCCACAACTCCACCGACCTTCGTGTCATCTGCAAATTTACTAACCCATCCTTCTACACCAGGGGTGGGCAAACTACGGCCCGCGGGCCGCATGCGGCCCGCCAAAGGTCTTTATGCGGCCCACCAAGTCATTAAAAAAAAAAATTAAATTTTTTTTTTATTTTTTTATTTTTTAAATTTTTAATTATTTATTTTTAAGGTTAATGGGGGGGGGGCTGTTGCGTTACTTACTGGTATAGGGTGGATACGTTGACTTGAGTAGGGTGATCATTGCTCGGCACAACATCGAGGGCCGAAGGGCCTGTTCTGTGCTGTACTGTTCTATGTTCTATATGAGGCGCCCAGAATCATAACCGGGTGAAGTAATTATTTTACTTAATATACTATGCGGCCCTTTAAAATTGTGAATTTCTGAATGTGGCCCTTGCACGGAAAAGTTTGCCCACCCTTGTTCTACACCCTCTTCCAGGTCATTTATAAAAATGACAAACAGCAGTGGCCCCAAAACAGGTCCTTGCGGTACACCACTAGTAACTGAACTCCAGGATGAACATTTGCCATGAACCACCACCCTCTGTCTTCTTTCAGCTAGCCAATTACTGATCCAAACCGCTAAATCACCTTCAACTCCATACTTCCTTATTTTCTGCAATAGCCTAGAAAATAAGGAAGTATAGAATTGAAGGTGATTTGAGCCGAAGCAGATCCCCATTTCTATTGTTCTAAATGGAATATCAAATCGTCTGACTACGCTGTATCTGTCATTCTCCTATGTTTCATATGATTACACCTTGACCAAACTACTGGGCTACAGGACGTGCCACACCTTTGACACGATGTTTCATTATGTTCACAATGAATCATTTTAATCTGGGGACCAATTCTCTAATGCAACTTCACCTATGCATCTGTCAGCTGTGATTAAAACGCAAAAATTACTTTTGCTGCTCCGAGGAAAAAGAGGGCCTGCATACTCTCATGACCATTCTTCCATCGGTGTCTCAAATACCCCAAAGTTCTCATGATTTGCTGAACCCCGTTTCGTGAAACAGGAGCTGTGATTCCAATAACCTTCTCTCTCATCCCAACACTGGACTCACTGCCTGCCTTTGACACTGAATTCCTTAAATAGTCGACTTCCCTCCTGCCAATTTGGCAATTCTTTAACCATATTTGAAATCCTACTTCACAAAGAGTTTTAATAATTTTGGTCACTCTTTAAAAATGTGCCCCCCTGATTGTCATCTCAAATTAACACATCATCAATATATACGAAAACCACATCATGTTTAATCAGCTCTCTTACTATTGCCTGAAAGTGGTTAAGGAATTAACATATGCTTGTGGCAATTTACAGTGTACGTAATGTTTAGTGCCAAAGGTATTACTAGTTTTGCTTTCATTATCTCCTCCAGTTATCAATTGATGTTTGAATCTTAATTTTTTCTTTTTTTTGCATCTATTTTTATTAATCTTTCCCTGCCATCAGATTCGCATTTCCTGATACTGCAAGTAATACTCCTAATCTAAGCTCCGGTCCCATATCTTTATTTTTAAAAGTTCCATCTGCAATGTAGTCCAAAACATCCATCGGCTTTGCTGTATGAAAATCCCCGATCAGTAAATTTGATGTGTCGTGAGTTTCCAGAGAAAATACTGAAATGTCTACAAATTTGGAACGCACCGAACAAAATTTTTGATTATAGGTACATCATGGCTACCTCTAACAAAGGAGCACATGGCCTACACCGAATGCCTCGTCTTCACATTTCAATTGAGATTCCTTTGTTCTCTTATTTTTTAATTAATTTTTTTAGCAGCCGAGACTATGCCGAGTTGAAACTAATCATTTACAATCCCAATTTATACATTTTGATTTTGCTTTTTGTTTACTTCCTGAGAATTGTGTTCTAATTAACTCCCACAATAATAGTCATTTTTACTGATTTTCTAAATAACTTTCAAATACTTACCCCGTTTTAAATCTCACTTTAACGGCCGAGTATACCTCCCAATTGATGTGCAACTACGTTTTGCAAAACACTACATTTTAAAAACTAGGAATACCAGCGGATGTTCACAAATTCTTATTAAACGGACTCATTCATTCGTAGGAGACCTCCATTCAAACAAAACGAATTCAAATCATTATGTTTTCACTCAGCTCAACCAACCGAACCATAAAAGTTTGAATTTTCAAAGAAACCCCAATAGAATTTTAACAAATCCTGTGAGCTCCACTTTCCGATACAGTTCGAAACTTCCCAAGTCTCTGGTTCCCCCTAGTGGACATTCATCTCCCAATTCTTTGTTTCACTCAAAAAAACATATCTCCCAACAATAAATTTTAACTTAGCCAATTCTAATTGTACGGAATTGAATTGTCTCCAGAACATTCCAGCAGCGGTCTTAACTGAATTGTCTCTATGACATTCCATCAACCCGTTAAAGACCTTAACCGAGTTAAAGTGTAAATTCATTTAACCAATTTTAGCCAATTCTAATTGTCCGGAATTGAATTGTATCCAGAACATTCCATCAGCGGTCTTAACTGAATTGTCTCTGTGACATTCCATCAACCCGTTGAAGACATTCACCGAATTAAAGTGTAATTTAATATAACCAATTTTTGTTTTCAACTCACATGCAACTGACTGACTGTGCAACATTCCAACAGTCACCAGCTGAATTGTTGCTCCGTATTCACTCGATTATGTTCCAACCCACAGCCGTACGTGCATCGACTGAAATTAATTATGCTAATCCGCCAGACTGACCTTTATTTACGTCGAGACGATCTGACCTGATCAAATGCGAGTGATTACACTGTAATCAGAATACGAGAGAGAGGAAAATCGACATGGCAATTTTCCAGCTACTTATATCGTGGACCCATTTCCTGTTTCCCCTTCTGAGATCAGTCCAATTCTGATTTCGCAGATGAGAGTTGATCGTCTATTGAAATCCTGGGTTTCGGCACCAAATGACATTCCTGATGCTTTTGCTGCAAGCCTGGGTTCAATAAAATTTGAGACGGATTTGTAGGTATCAATTAATATTTACTTTAACCAGCTAGCTGGATGACTAACTCTATTGGGAGAGCAGGACACAACCAGTCTCCTGCGTCTTCAACAGCCAGAGCGCAGACAAAGGAACAAAACATCGCATTTCATACACATTCAAGTTGCATCAAGTTTCACATACATAGGACCAAATAAGGCAACGGTGCAAATGCAGAGCTCCATTAGGCTTTCCCCACATTCCTTAACCTGGCCTGAGGCCCCTTTTCACATTATGCCTGGCAACAAAGAAATGGTCTTAATGGCTGCCCATCACCCTTTTCATGCCTTTAATCCAAGTTGATGTTTAGAAGTCCACTAACCTAACTCTTTATACTACTGGTGTACACTTTTACTCCTACCTTGGCCTAACTACCCATTATGCCTTTCTGTTCATTTCCTCAAAACCATTGACAAGTTTTTCAGAAATAGCTCCAACGATGATAACGTTTCATTATGAGGACAGATTGGATAGATTGGGAAACATCTCCGCATCGAGATGAAGGCTAAGAGAGGGGTGACAGAGACTCACAAATCTCTGTCCGGTAGATCAGAAGAAGCAGATCCGGCTCATAAAGATTTAAAAGGAGAACAAAACGACGGAAGGTGGTTCTCCAAAAAAGGAATATTTTAAAAAACACAGCGACTGATTCTGGTCTGAATTGAACCTTCTGCTAGTCGGACAGAGAGTGTGTCAACATATACGTTCAAGAGGTTTTAAGATGATGAGTTGAATTAAATTGATATACATGCGCACCTGGCAAAGGCAGATGAATGCTGCTAAATCGCAATGCTTGTTTGGACTTTGCAGATACGATTATCCATATGGCCTTCTACTTTGCAGGAACAGTTATGTCATTTGGTGTTTCAATACCCTCAATCTTGTCCACAGGCACAAACATACCCCAAAGAAGAAGGTTTAAACCTTGAGCTGTTTTTGCAGTGTTTTACTTTATTTTCTATTTTGAACATCCACTGTGAGCTGTATTTATTTGAACATAAAGTATAATATTATTTTCCAAAGATGTACGCTTGAACATAGATCTAAAATATATGAGACACAGAATAACAAAGATCGATGCACTGAACCACATAGAGACATAAGTGCTAGATATTATGTACTCGCCTGCGTCAGACAGTTGGCCTTCCAATGCGTATAGTTCTGGTGAAGTGGCATCAATGCAAAGCAATTATTGGGGAGCAACGTTTATTTTTCTTATGCCACACATTCACAAAACGGTAGGTACATATCAATTCAAAACTGTTTGCAACACAATACAGCACAGACGCATCTATCTATCTATCTATCTATCTATCTATCTATCTATCTATCTATCTATCTATCTATCTATCTATCTATCTATCTATCTATCTATCTATCTATCTATCTATCTATCTATCTATCTATCTATCTATCTATCTATCTATCTATCTATCTATCTATCTATCTATCTATCTATCTATCTATCTATCTATCTATCTATCTATCTATCTATCTATCTATCTATCTATCTATCTATCTATCTATCTATCTATCTATCTATCTATCTATCTATCTATCTATCTATCTATCTATCTATCTATCTATCTATCTATCTATCTATCTATCTATCTATCTATCTATCTATCTATCTATCTATCTATCTATCTATCTATCTATCTATCCATATATCTATATGTTCGTATGTCCAAATGAGCATCTAAGCTCATGCTATCACGATATCAACATTTAGCTAAAACATCTTCTCCAGAGGCGAAGGACTCTCTTGGACACGGCAAATACTCAGTCGGTCAATTGTGGATACTTGGGGGGAAAAAGTTAAGAAGAATTGCTGCGAATTTCGGAGTGAATGACAAAGTGTGAGGTGAGGGGGACTGAATGTCGCAAAGTCAAATGTTTCGCGATTCAATCTGGAACATTCAAAACGCAGAATTGGTATGGAAAGGATTGAAGATGTTTCGGGACATTCACTGGCCGCAAGGTAGGAATAGATTACAAAAACGCTCTGGCTACATCATCTGGATGTTCACGGCAGAGTGTGTTGTCATCCGAATCATGTGACTTATTACGATTTTGTAAATTGTCGATTCGCAAGATCAGCAATCACAATATATTTTTCTCCAAAGGCAACATGCTACACATGAATATTGTAGACTATGAAACGATCTCAAGCGTCCCATAGCATAATTCTGCCAAGTACCAATCATATCGGTTTCATCTGGCTGATACCTGTTTGGCCTGACCTCTTGGAATGTGTATAGCCGTTAGGGGATACAGCGAACAATTTTACGCCGTCACTCTTCTCCCCATATTTTCAACAATTGAAGGGCTGATTATTTGTCGCCCCCTGCATAATGCTTCCCAATTCAGTGTCGTGAAGCATGAGCTTCCAGCTGACCTCAATTGTACGCCTGCGGCGCATATCCGTTAATTCCTTCAGTGACCAAATATGACCCCATCTCTGATTTTTCCAATTTGCGCATTATTGCAATGAGTCGCGCTCAATTATCTGTGACGGAAAAATATACAGATTAGTATCTCTGTCAATCGAGGCACTTGAATTCAGCACAGTACCAAATGTAGAAACTACAGTAGAATCACAAATTTCTAAGAGTTCTATTTGAAGGCAACTTGTTGATCACGAGAAGCAGCACAGATAATCTTCGTTTTAATAGTTGCAAGGCCATTATAACAATGTACATACAACTGCAGTCAGACTTCCAGCTGTGGTCACAGGTACGTTTGCATAAATGTGTGACTGGCATAGCTGAAATGGGGAGTTGCCATGTGGCATCTGCCCATTCCGTTCGAGATGACGGTGTTTGCTGGAATATAACGAGCTGTCTAAGCTTTCCTGTATTTCATCTCGTGGGTTGTGCGCATTGCCGAGAATGTGAGTGAGTTGCTGGTGGGGGCAATTGATGTATGTGGATAGAGTTGCACAACGGCTAAGTTGTCCAATATTTTGTGAAGGTTGAGTTAAACTCAACGAAGAAAGTGGAGAGAATTCCATCGCATGTGTAGTTTACATTTTGTCGAGTGTCGAACGGTTTTCGGGAGGCAGGATGTGAATACCTGCAGCAGGATTCCTAGCCTGTGATCTGTTCTTGCAGGCATTGTACTACTATGCTCAGTGACGTTTAATTCCTGTCCAAAGACACCCCCCAGGCTGTTGAAAGTGGCGATGTCAGCACTAATAACGTAATTATTGGATATTCCCACTGCATTGTTCTTGTGCGACGTGAATGTTTGTTGCCACTTGGCCGCTAAAGCCTGCGTTTTGATAAGTGGTGCTGTATTTGGAACTGAATTTCTGCAGTATCTTAGGAGTCGTAATGAGTTCTGAGCATTGTGGCATCATCAGCGAATATCCACGTTTCCTACGTCCTTATTAAAGACATCTTAGGTATGCTACAGGCTATTTCAGCATATTCAGCCTGGTTAGCATCTACATAGGTTTCCTGTATATGAGACGTTAATAATATAAGCAATTGAGTGGTCTCAGTGGAGTCCAAACTAAGTTTCCAGAAGCAAATTGTTGTTCAGCTGCTGCCTTGCAGCAGCATTGGCGAACCAGTTCATCACTTTAATGATGAACAGGAATATTGTTTTGGGTCGAACATAGGCTGGGTTGTGTCTGCCCTCTTGTTTTATATGCAAGATATAGATTGGACATTTTCCTCGTTTCAGGTCAGACGTCATTGTTGTATGTGTATTGAAAAATCCTGACCGTGCACCAAGAACGGGAGCTCTAATTTTCAATATTATTGCAGCAATCGTGTCAATGAACTGCCTATTTAAAGTTCCAGTTCCTCCATCTTGAATGTTATCACGTATGGGGAATCGAATTTTCTGAAGACTGGCAGCTGTTGTTGCTGGGGCCATTCGCGGACTCAAAATTGATGATTTAATCGACACTTCTGAATGAAGATACTGCAACCATTTACGCCTTATCGTTTGGCCGGGTATGCTGCACCATTAAGGAGTAGGCATTGTTTTGAACCTTCTGCTACAGTAAGTTGATTAACTGTGCATCCCCTTTCAAAACTATATCGCATAGGACTGCGATGTCAGTTCTTTTGCAGGAGGAATTAGCAATCATGTTTTGCAGAATGCCGTACACAAGTACTTATAATTTGCGACGTACACAAAGGAAGTACAGATGTGCCGCAGCTTTCGAAAAACACAGATAGCGTCATCGAATAGTTTGGACGTGTTGTCTCATCCGCAGGCAACTCTTCAACCAGGAGACGAGGACAAAATAGATAGTTGTGAGACAATTGAATCTATCACTTCAGATTAATAACTGAACTGTAAATAAATGTGACATTCTGTTTGGAATACCTGTTGATTTGTTGACAAGATTTTCCTCTATTAATAATTCAAAATTAATATGAATTAGTAGTGATAAGAGTAAATGATTTTCTCATTAATATTATCAATACCATTGCAATCAGTGAATGTGTTAAAATGCGGGGGGAAAAATCTGAAAATTGTTGGGCAAATAACCTTAAAATAATCAACATAAACTATGACAGCAGAATTAACCATCAATCATGTACGCAATTATGGAACTCATTAACAATTCACGGATTATAGGAATCAGTTTTTCTGTTGGCCAATTTGCAATATTTATTTTTAAACTCATGAACAGGGACGTTAATAATGAGCATAATAATTATGACAACGCGACTAATTAAATTGTTAATAATGGGATAGAGATTTAATTACATCATTCAGACTGATGGGCAGAGTACATGTTTCCCACATCATTAGAACTTTTATTTCCAACATTCAAATAGAGACTGTTGGTGAAGACGAAATATAACCTTTGAATGTGATGAGTTTTGAGACTTTCCGATATTCTTTGTTTTAAATTTAGAGTACCCAATTATTCATTTCCCAATTAAGGGGCAACTTATCGTACCCAATCCACCTCACCTGCACGTCTTTGGGTTGTCGGGGTGAAACCCACGCAAACACGGAGAGAATGTGCAAACACCACACGGACAGTGACCGAGACCGTCATTGCACCCCCCGGGTCCTCAGATCCGCAATCCATTTGCCAACCACGGCGCCATGACTTGCCGTTATCCTAAAATCGCATACATAATTGCACATAACTCAGTACGTATAACAGAACGCGGCATAGTTGGCGTTGTATTTTCAGGCCCATTTTCAGGTGCAGAAAAGACACACACGTAAGATTGTATGTGCGCAGTGCTTATCATTGCTACCTCAGCGCGCTGAGGTTCCAGGTTCGATCCCGGCTCTGGACCACTGTGGAGTTTGCACATTCTCCCCATCTTTGCGTTGGTTTCGCCGCCACAACCCAGAGATGTGCAGCGTAGGTGGATTGACAACAATACGTTGTCCATTGATTGGGGAAAATGAATTGGGTACTCTCAGTTTATGAACCAAAAAGGATTGTATGTCGGGAGAGGTAGAGGGATCGATCAGGCGAACAACAGACACAATGTTTTGCTTCACAGATTGTTGCAAACATTACATTATTATCAAATTTCATGTCTGGGAGACAATGACCTTGACAATCATAACGTGAAACAACTGAAATCCGAGGTTGCTGGAGGTTCGCAAAATGCACCATCACCAATAACATCAACAGGCTGGGACTTCTGACAGCTAAAGTATATCCGGAAACATTTGCCAGAAATTGATTATCACTAATTTAGGTATTTGCCCTGGAAGATCGGTGCACCACATGGAACTACAATAGCGATGACAAACTATATCCCTCCCCGTTGTTTCATGCTGAATAAGAAATTGTGACTATGACTAGCGAAAATAACTTTAGTGTTTGTTTGTTCAATTGTACATGCCAACTATTGCACAGAAGAATAAAGTCAGCTAAATATAGAAATAGACATATAATATACAGTGCAGAAGGTGGCTATTCGCCCATAGAGGCTGCAACGGTCCCGAGAAGGAGCACCCCACTTATGCCCACAACTTCGCCCAGTACCCGTAACACAGCAACCCCACCCAACCCCTTTATATACTAATGGCAATTCAGCATGGCCAATCCACCCTACATGTTCTAAATTGGCACAACTGCGGCACCCTGACCGAATGTGCAGACCGTTCCAGCAACACTTGACCTACAATCAAAAGATAAGTGAATTCACAAATAATTATAACAAAAACACCAGTTGGATTTGGCCCTTGTCTGACGACAAATTACAGTCACCAGGTTTGTAAAGCTAAACGCTATAATATTTTTCTTAATAACACGAAATATAATGAAAACTGCAGCATAACCACTGCAGTTATCAAACTTCTAATACCATGCTTTGACTTGCCCCAACCCGCGGCACACGCACAAAGAAACAGTCACACTCACATAGACACACATTCACACAGACGGAACAGGCAAACACATGGGTAAGGATCGGGTAAAGAAACATAACAAAAAGGAAACAAATGTATTTTCTCCAGATGGTGGTTTTTAGCACCCTACTCCTCTTTCAACTTCCCTTTCAGTTCCAAGATTTTGCTGTTGATTTTCTAGCGAGGGATCAATAGCAGTTCCTTGTCGTTCCATGTCAAAATCTCAACTGCTCCCGCAAAACTCTGAGAATCATCACACTGAGATAGGATAACATTGCCACCTGTAATGGGGCCGGTTATGTCATTTTGGCAAAGTACTTGTGTACCACCCAATGTACGAAACTATGTCTGACCCCCCATCTCTCTCTATCTCTGGTTCCCGAAATTCCAAGGTTCCTGTTCTAATTTGCAGAGTCCAGCACAGTGTTATCTCCTGTAACTTCAGAACTCCGCATTATCTCTGCTGCTTGACATAATCAACTATCAATACTCCCTGGATACTAAATTGGAAAGAGAAAATAAGGGACACTTCAAATGAGGGAAGATTCAGTTAGGACCCTGACATACCTCTCCCCCTAAAAGAATGAAATGTCAGGTCACGGATATTGCAATATGAGGGAGACAATATATATACTACAAGCATGTATTCATCCCATTAATTCCCATTATATCAGTTCACTACCGAGTGTCCACAGTGGTAACGAGTCAGGCCTTAAATACGTGTCCAGCCTAAAGCACGTGAGAAAAATGATTACTTTATGAGAAGTGTAGTTCAGGGAGGCTTCCAGCCATCCATGCAACGAGATAGTCAGGAAGGGCATGCGATTGCAGTTCATCGCAGTACGAAGTCTTACAACACCAGGTTAAAGTCCAACAGGTTTGTTTCAAACATGAGCTTTCGGAGCTTTGCCCCAAAAGCTCGTGTTTGAAACAAACCTGTTGGACTTTAACTTGGTGTTGTAAGACTTCTTACTGTGCTCACCACAGTCCAGCGCCGGCATCTCCACATCATGGCAGCTCATCACAAACCGCGTTGAATAGTTTAAAACAGTTGGATTCATCTAGGAGTAGGAAGGTGGTAGAAAGCGTCACAGGTGGGAATTTTAGAAACGTGGTTACACTCAAGTTGCTCGGAGATTGGTAGGCCACGACAAAAATGGGCGGACAGCAAGTGCAGGACTGCTTTGTGACAACCCCCTATGCGCATTAACTTGTACACCGTTTCGGATACTGTTGGGTTGTGTGCCCTATCAGGGAAAAAACAGCAGCAGCCAGAGCATTGGAAACGCCGCTGGTTCTGCTGATCAGCAGGGTGGGACAAAACTCAAAAGTGCAATTGATATAGAAGACTCTATAGTTAGGGGCACAGATAGGTGCTTCTGTTTTCGTAAAAGAGCCTCTGGGATGGTATCCTCGTACCAACGATCGGGATGTCTCAGAACGGCAGGGGAGCGTCAACACCCAGAGCTTGTGGTACGTTTTGATATGACTGACATCGACACGAGGAGCGACGAGGTCGTGGTAACAATTGATGTGGCAGGGGGGTGGGAAATGCATCAATAGGTCAAAAGTGAAATAACTGATGGGGAACAAGGGAATAGGGCTAGCAAGACTCAGAGTAAGAACAGTCATGGACATAGAACACAGAACGATACAGCGCAGTACAGGCCCTTCGGCCGTCGATGTTGCACCGACATGGAAAAAAACTAAAGGCCATCTAACCTACACTATGCCCTTATCATCCATATGCTTATCCAATAAATTTTCAAATGCCCTCAATGTTGGCGAGTCCACTACTGTTGCAGGTAGGGCATTCCACGGCCTCACCACTCTTTGCGTAAAAAACCCACCTCTGACCTCTGTCCTATATCTATTACCCCTCAATTTAAGGCTATGTCCCCTCGTGCTAGCCACCTCCATCCGCGGGAGAAGGCTCTCGCTGTCCACCCTATCTAACCCTCTGATCATTTTGTATGCCTCTATTAAGTCACCTCTTAACCTTCTTCTCTCTAACGAAAACAACCTCAAGTCCATTAGCCTTTCCTCAGAAGATTTTCCCTCCATACCAGGCAACATCCTGGTAAATCTCCTCTGCACCCGTTCCAAGGCTTCCACGTCCTTCCTATAATGAGGCGACCAGAACTGTACGCAATACTCCAAATGCGGCCGTACTAGAGTTTTGTACAACTGCAACATGACCTCATGGCTCCGGAACTCAATCCCTCTACCAATAAAGCCCAACACACCATAGGCCTTCTTCACAACCCTATCAACCTGGGTGGCAACTTTCAGGGATCTATGTACATGGACACCGAGATCCCTCTGCTCATCCACACTACCAAGAATTTTACCATTAGCCAAATATTCCGCATTCCTGTTATTCTTTCCAAAGTGCATCACCTCACACTTCTCCACATTGAACTCCATTTGCCACCTCTCAGCCCAGCTCTGAAGCTTACCTATGTCCCTCTGTAACCTGCAACATCCTTCCGCACTGTCTACAACTCCACCGACTTTAGTGTCGTCTGCAAATTTACTCACCCATCGGTGTCTTGTATCAGAACTGACTGCACACAGGCAATTATCCCCTCTGGACATTCTTCAATGTTCTTGAAACGTCTCGGGCGGCCATTCCCCGGTTCGCTTATCAAGGTAGTTATCAACTTGTGAAACGCGCCTTGATAGTTCGCAGCCCATACCATTTTGTTTGCTTCCGTGGTACATTGGTTAAATTTACGACTGTAATACTGAAGTCCAGCACGAAATTGCCATTCCTTATTTAAATGGCGGGCTGCGAATTGTGGAGTATAAAAGGGACATGTGCGGGGACAATGCTGTTTGTGATATATATATAAATGATTTGGAAGAAAATTAACTGGTATGATCTGGATGACAAATATTCAGCCTGGAGCCCAGTTACCAGTGCCTTACCGCAGGTTTCAGTTCTGGGTCCTCTGCTGTTTGTGATTTTCATTAATGTCTTCGATGAGGGACTTGAAGGATGGGTCAGTAAATTTGCAGACGATACGAAGATTGGTGGAGTTGTGGATAGTGAGGAGGGATGTTGTGGGCTTCATAGAGGCACATATAGGATGCAGAGCTTGGCTGAGAAGTCGCAGATGGTGTTTAACCCTGACAAGTGTGAGGTTGTCCATTTTGGAAGGACAAATACGGGGTTAATGATATGGTTATTGGCTATGTGGAGGAGCAGAGAGAACTTGGGGTCTATGTTCATAGATCTTTAAAAGTTACCACTCACGTGGATAGAACTGTGTAGAAGTCCCATGGTGTGCTGGTGTTCATTAGCAAAGGAATTGAATTGAAGAGCCGTGAGGTGATGATGCAGCTTTACAAAACATTGGAATGTCCACATTCGGAGTAATGTGTGGAGTTCTGCTCGCCTCATTTTAGGAAGAATGTGGAAGCTTTAGAAAAGGTGCAAAGGCGATTTAAAAGGCGGTTTCCTGGAATGGAGAGTAGGTCTTACGAGGAAAGGTTGAGGGTGCTCGGCATTTTCTCACTAGAGAAAGGGTGAGAGGTGACCTGATAGAGCTTTATAAGGTGATCAGGGGAATAGATAGAGTAGACAGTAAGAGTGTTTTTCCCCGGGTGGAACAAACCATTACAAGGGGAGATAAATTTAAGATGAATGGGGGAAGATATAGGGGGGATGTCAGAGGTCGGTTCTTTCCCAAGAGAGTAGTGGGGGCACGGAATGCAATGCCTGTGCAAGTAGTTGGGTCGGAAAGATTAGGAACCTTCAGGAGGCTATTGGATCGGTACAAGGATTACGGTAGAATGATGGGGTGCAGTTTAATTTGTTTTCCATCTAGGACAAAAGTTCGGCAAAACATCGTGGGCCAAAGGGCCAGTTCGCTGCTGTATTTTTCTATGTTCAAAGTAAGTTTTCGAGTGACATAACGTTTCGTGCCATTTTGGATTGCATTGATAACTGTCAAAAGATGCAGCAGGATACAGATCGTTTGGACACTTGTACGGAGAGGTGGCAGCTGCAGATTAGCCCAGTAAAATGTGAGGTAAAGCATTTAGGAAAGGCTAACACAACTGTGAAATATACAGCAAACTGTAGAAACCTAAAGGCTATTTACAGACAGAGGAATCTGGATGCAAAGGTGCATGTCGCTGAAAGTGGGACGCAGGCGAAGAAGGTAGTCAATAATGCATACGGCAACCCTGCATTCGTCAGCCGGAATATTGTGTCTAAAAATTGGTATGTCTTGCCACAACTGTATCGAACCTTCGTAAGGCACATTTGGAATATACTTTTCAATTCAGGTCGTCACACTACAAGAAGGATTTTGAGACTTTGCAGGAGGTACAAAAGAGATTTACCAGGATGTTACCTGGTGTGGAGACAATTGACATTGTTTGGATAAGCGTGTTTTTTCTCAAACGACAGAGGTTGAGGGTCTACCTGATATAAGTCTACAAATTTATGAGGGGCATGGACAGAGTGGATAGTGATAGAGATTCCCCAGGGTGCAAGAATCAACTATAAGTGGACATAGTTTGAAGATGTGATGTACAAAGTTCAGAGGATATGTGCGAGGGATGTTTTGTTTTCCCCAGAGGGTAGTGTGTGCCTGGATGCCTGGAACTCGCTCCCGCTGGGAGGTTTTGTAAGCAGGTATTATAGTGACATTTAACGGACGTCTTGATAAATAATTCAATACAATCCGAGTGGAGGGATACCAACGCCGGAAGAATCGAATATTTGACCTCAGACGGCAGCATGGTCGGCGTAGGCTTGGACAGCCTGGCCAGACGTCAGAAAAGCAGACATCTCTGTCGCTCGTGGTGTTAATGGTTCCCTGCTGATTACCTTTCAACAGATCAATGGCTGACAGGAAGGAGACACTACATGCTCTATCAATTCAACCCACACATATTGGTATGAGGTACGAATCTACTTTGGTGCTGGCATTTATTTTCCTCTAATCTCTCCAGAACCGCATGGTTTCATGGGGCGTAGGCAGCAAAACTACCGGTGAGCTGCAATTACTCCGACTGCGTTCAATTCAGTGACTTTGAACATACATTTGTTTGCTGTCCCTAACTCGCGTTATCATAGTTATCATAGAATTTACAGTCAGAAGGAGGCCATTCGGCCCATCGAGCCTGCACCGGCTCATGGAAATCAGCCGGCACAGTTGTTGGATTCACGTCGGTGTTTCCTAGGTCCACATCATGATCACATAACAGAGTGCACCCTTGAATATTCCAAAAA
Source organism: Scyliorhinus canicula (assembly GCF_902713615.1). Lineage (NCBI taxonomy): Eukaryota > Metazoa > Chordata > Chondrichthyes > Carcharhiniformes > Scyliorhinidae > Scyliorhinus > Scyliorhinus canicula. Next base: position 75,969,622 of record NC_052157.1, read on the forward strand.
ATCTGGCGATATTTTCCCATGTTTTTGTTATATCTTTACGCCTTACTTGTCCTAACTAGACACACTGGGCCTTGAAATGTCCGAATATGAAATAATTTATTAATGGGGATACCGAGGTTCATTCTATGGACCCTCCCCTTCTTCCCCGACTGCAGTGCTACAATTATTGTCTTCCTGCAATGCTGCATCAAGGAACACACTTTCCGTTTCCTTCCTTTTCTCCACCATAGTGTTTTTTTAAATATATAGAACAATCGTTGATTCTCTCTATAGTATCGAATACTGATTAAGTATCGTAACGTAATCACTACCCTAAAGACCTTATCGAACCCTGTGAAATTCGGCTGCAGCGGCCACAATCGAACATAGAACATAGAACATAGAACAGTACAGCACAGAACAGGCCCTTCGGCCCTCAATGTTGTGCAGAGCCATGATCACCCTACTCAAACCCACGTATCCACCCTACACCCGTAACCCAACAACCCCCGCCCCTTAACCTTACTTTTTTTTATTAGGACACTACGGGCAATTTAGCATGGCCAATCCACCTAACCCGCACATCTTTGCACTGTGGGAGGAAACCGGAGCACCCGGAGGAAACCCACGCACACAGGGGGAGGACGTGCAGACTCCACACAGACAGTGACCCAGCCGGGAATCGAACCTGGGACCCTGGAGCTGTGAAGCATTTATGCTAACCACCATGCTACCCTGCTGCCCTCAATAGCCACACCTCAGCCCCAACCTCGAAGTTTAGGGACCGAGCGTGTCTCACTTCCCACAGTTTCAGTTTGGCGCCAGAAACATCTAAGTTATCCTCGGCTAAATTATACGCTCCTAAGAGTCATCTCAGAAATATAGACACGTAATCCAGTTCAAGAATCGTCCGTTCGTTTAAGAAACGTCTCCTTGATCGATTTTAGGGACCCTGTATATCATGCCATAAAGCAGCCCAAATGGACGATCAATAGTAGATTTGTTCAACGAATCTCTCTTGGCAGACAGAAAAGAAATATTATCCATTTTCGAAACTCCTGGATATTCATCGCAGCATACCCTTATAATGGTACCCTTATTTGTTTGATACCTTTCCAATTCTCCCTGCGTTTGTGAACGATAGGCGGTAATTTTTAACTGAAGTCCAATGCACAAATTACGACTGGAAAATCTGACATGAATTTAGAATAATCCGATTAAATTTGAAAGCGTAAGTAATAGCATGTGGAAAACTGCGCCAATTTTTCCACTGCTCCGTTGTTTGCCAGGTAAAGCTTCTGGAAATACAGGAGTGACATCGATGACCGTCCTTAGGTTTCGGCAACGAGCCAACAGAATCTGCTAATACCTGTTAAATGGGTTTTCAAACAATGGAAGAGGTCGTCATGCTGCGGGTTTAATAAATTATGTCGTTCACCTATGGTTGACAGTCACGATGGGGTCTACGGAATTGTATTTCATCCTGCACAGCTCTCAACAGGAAAAATGCTTGTTCTCCGAAGCCTGCGTTTTCTAAATCAATTATGTCCTGCCATGGGTATACGAGGCGCCGGACTCGATGTTTTCCGACGCTACTTCGGGACTGCCAGTATCTGATGAACAGCCGTCCGTTTGCGACCTCAGGTGTATGCGGATATCTGTAGTCATCTTCAGACTTCCGTTCAAAATTTCGAACATTCTCCCGCTGCCCACCCCAGCTCCGCTTCTGTGAGAGCTGACTGTGCCAATCTCAATATCTGGTCTGTGTGGAAGGAAAGCAATGTCAGCAATTATTACTTGCTTCGGGCCGCTTAAAGAATATATTAATATATGTTGCTATTAGAAAAAAGTACACTTGCTGAAGCATGCTGAGATTATTAAAACACTATTTTCGGCATTTCTTCGACTGATGAGTAAAGGTCAATATACTGGCAAAACAACGTTTAGATTAATCCTATTGTACTGCCACGTTGTTTTGGCGAAGTACATATTTTAGGATATTGTCAAGTACAAGGCAATGGGCCAAGAGAACTCTCAAGGTTGTTTAAAATAAACATGGACAGAAAAGAGATTGTTTCTCCCGGAAAGCTGTTTACTACGGTACAAAATATATACCCTGTCTGCTGTAACTCGGAGTCCTGCTAAATGGGCATTAGCCATTGTAGCCTCTCCACAATATCTTCTAACAACGTCCTGAAACGAAGCTTAACGTCACTGTAGAATATTATTTCCACGAAAGTTTCATTCCTGGGCCTCAATTAAGCAGTCTTACCAAACGGTTCATCGAAATCGTTCACGTTCTCCAGGATAATTTCAGCTATGCTACGTTCTGATAGTGCTGTGATTTCAATCTCTGGTGAGAAACCTTTTTTAACAATTGCCCTGGTCAAACATATCAGGAGAAAATCTCTGGAAATTGTTCCTGCAACTGTTCAGTCTTCCAATCTTCCAGCAGACTACCTGTCATTCTGGATGAAGATGCAACCTTCACTCCTGCCACATAAATCCCCAAAGGTATGTCTACTCTGTCCATTGGTAAATTTGAATCACCACGACCACTACTGGAACTGACAGAAAATCACTCTCCAATTGTACTGTATACAATTCCTCAGCTTTCAGTGAGCTATCTGGAGAGAGAAAAAATCTTCTCTCGTCATAGTGTTTGTGTCGTACCTTCGTCCCTTTAGGCAGTTATGGCTTTGCCTACATCTGTTCAGGGAATGATGGCGATCCCCCGTGAGCCACAAGACCGACATACTTCTCATCCTCCTCAGTACCCATGCCTGCTCCCACAGTCGCGATCATGTCATGCTCCTAAACTCAGTTAAAGTTACAGTCTGCGCTGCGAGATTCTCTACTTTTCTTAAATTCCCGGAATCGTCTTCATGAACTGCCAGCACGGGCTTTCCTTCCAACTTCCAACATGCTGAAAGACATTCCATCCTGGCATGAGGAGGTGATCTGAAATAACTGCAAGCTATCTATTATTTACACTGGCTGCCTGCCATTATTTGTCTCTCAAACGATCTGTCCATTACGAAATTATGGAGAGGAAGAAACAACAGGTTAAATTCATGGATTGGCAGATAATTTCCATCCATAATTGATTCTTTCCTTGTAGATGTGGCAATATGGTCTTCATCGAGAGTTATTCTCATACAGGGTGGAGGACAATTCCTAAATTTCTCCAAGTTAAGGATCCTTCTGAGAGATTCATATGTCATTGTAAGTCAGTATTATCTTACCCGTCTATTTAAATTGCTCTACTTAACCCTTTCCAATTTGTAATACCTCAGTACAGCCTGTCTCTTTGAATACAAGAAATGCTTGCAGGTATGTTTCGTAAAACAATTCATATGCTCATCAAGTTATCTTTTTTTACCCTTGTAATAGTTTTTAGACGGTCGCTCTGACAAACATGTTGACACTTCCTGTGACCGCCCCGGCCATTTTCCATGCATGGGTAATGTCCACTTTTTGTTTGGCCACTCTATTTGGTTTACCATTTCCACAAACGCCCATTAAATTCTTAAAACGTGATAGTCTTCGAGTTTTTTTTATTTTGAAGGGGGTAAGGCGATCTGTCCAAAATTAAAAATATTACTATTGGTTTTCGTGATTACGCTCGCCTTAAATTCCTGCGCAGCACGGGAGCACACGTGAATAGCACTGTGGCTTCACAGCGCCAGACCCTGGTTCGGTTCCCCACTGGGTCACTGTATGCACGTTCTCCCCGTGTCTGCGTGGGTTTCCTCCGTGTGTTCCAGTTTCCTCCCACAGTCCAAAGACATGCAGGTCAGGTGGATTGGCCATGATAAATTGCTGTCACTGACCAAAACGTTTAGGAGGGATTATTGGGATAGGGAGGTAGGTTGGAACAGAGGGCTTAAGTTGGTCGGTGCAGACTTGATGGGCCGAATGTCCACCTTCTGCGCTGCATGTTCTATGTTCTAATTTCCAGTGCCTTAAACTGTAACTCTCTCTCTCTTTTGATTTCCCCCACTATAATTCAGACCTCTTAATCTCAATATCAATTCCTTTGTGCTGCATGTCCTCTTCTTTCTCCATTTTTTGTAAAATTCCCTTTCATGCTCGATATGCAACGTAATACTTCCAGCTCTATTTCTTTGCCAGAAAGTGACCTTGAAGTGACACCAGTCTGTCGGCTCGCCAGTATTTCTCATTTTTATTTCAAATTAAATGCTGAGCGATTGCGTCAGTTATCTCATCGTTCTCGATAATACATAGAATTCAACTGTCTTGCTTTTTCGCAACTGATTAAATTAACAACTCGTAATTTGTTAAATTGGTGATATTTACTCGTCTACCTGAGTAAAACCCTGAACAGTTTCCAGAATCATCTTGCTTTATACCTACTGCGAAAGTACTATCTATTTTTTTTAAAATTCGGTAACCCAAACGTCGCCATCGCCCTTTCCAAAGATCCTGGACACGAGCCCTAAAATCTTGTTACCAAACTCTGCGCCATTGCGCGATTACTTCCAGTCCCACTTGACCTGGACTCTCAATACAGATTATCTAATCGTATTATAAAAAGTATACCGGACATCTTTAGCCCGTGACTGCCAAATAATTGTATTCACAACGTTTGTGATTGCTACCAAATTATTTTATTCATTGATAAAGAGAACTACGATGAAATATGGATCAACTACAATTGCTTAAGTATTATTTAATTCCTAATTCACCATTTTAACATACCTCCGTCCTTAACACGTACGCACACATCAGACAAATACAGAGGGCAATAAAAGGTTAAAAATTAGAAGTAAAGCATTAAAAAAAAAGTTTATTTAAGATTGTTATATTTATATCACGTGTTCCACTTCAAACTTCGTTTTCACTGCGAACCTTTTACCGTAGATTCACTCTTGTCTCTTCAGAAGGCCGTTTCAGAACTAGAAACTCAGAACGTTTCTGGAGAAAGGGAGTGTGTCCTGATCTTTGCTTGATGACTGTGATGGTTTTCCCGCAGATTTGTTTATTCGGAATCTATGTATTTCCAGGAATACAACATCTCGGCTTCAGGAGAGTGTGATAAAGCACGTTCTTGCCTTTCACTGGGTAAGCTAAACTGCTCCCTCTTGTCTCTGAGAGTCATATCACTGGGCTAGGAGCCAATTGCCGCCGGGTACCCGGCAGGCTGCGGCCTTCTGGCCAATTCGTTGCCGACTAACCAATCAGTTAAGCCGAACTTCATCCCATATCTCCCTGTGGTGATGAAGGATACGAATTTGCTGTTCAAGCTCGCAGATACAATGCTCTTCCCTGTAGCCTATAATTTCACCATCTGCATGCTATTTGACAGAAATATTTATGCCGATTCACCTCCCATGAATCAGAAGTGACAACAATAAAATAAAAGAAAGTGGAAATAATGGAATACATGAAGGACCCTTACAGAAACTGCAACGTTGGAAAATATTGCCATGAACAAATGATATTTTTTTTATTTTATTGCATTAACAAAATGAGTATTCTGGTTGGATGACTAAATATAGGAAGAGTATATGTTTAATTATCAGAGGTTGGGTAATCGTGGCAGTTTTAGTCTCCCGGGCGCCTATGGAACACAACAGTTTGCCGCCAACTGAACAACCGCATTACGAATTAGAACTAATTTTGTAAAACTGGAGACTGAAATTGTGAAAAGAAATATTACTGAATCAATGTAGCCACATTATGCCAACACAAACAAATCACACACCACTCTTTGCTAACGAAACAAATAAAAACATTTAACCTCCATTAAGATAAATAATGCGGTTGAGAAGTATGTGTCTTTATTTCCTGTAGTTACAGGAAGCTACAGGAATAGGCTGCAAGGTCATTGAAATATTTCTCATGCCACAACTCGATATCTTGGCCTGGATACTCTGTGCCGCAGGAGTGTTTTCTCGGCTGCACGCCATTCGCTGGTTGTTGGATACTGTATTCGCGACGTTTGTTGGTTGGATTTCCCAATCACCCCACCCCTGCCACTACCGGAAGCATCAATTCTAGGGCCTGTAGCTTGCACAGGAATTCTTATTCACTACTCCCAGCACACTACAGCCGAAGGTGTGGGTGGCATCGACAAGTTCTAGGGGTTAGTCTTCATTAAATGGGGTGTTGCTGAGTAACACTTGGCTTGGAAAGTGGACATTTACGCCCTCGGTCTCAGTCTCTGAATAAATGTTGGCAGAGTTTTCAATGCCATGAAAAGAACGAGCAGAATCGTCCGTTTCTGAAAAGTAGGTCGGCCTTGCTCGTCATCCAACACGAGCGGTTGGACTGCCCGATTCTGTGGCTATGTCCCCGCGCTGGAACGCGAACGGTGGCATTTTGCACCAGGACAAATGGCACAAAAAGGGCACCGAAATCCGCGTTTCGATGGGGGATAGTATGTCAGCAGCGTCGAGCACACGGGTGTACCTGCCGATTAGCCACGAAAACTGCAGTGGCCGTGTCCACGCCTACGAATGATAGATGCCTGAAGTGGCGACGCTGTGTTGCACGGCGGAGACCTCTCGCAGGCCCGGCACGCAAAATAGAGCCCCCCCTCGGCCGGATCGGGCGCTCGGACAGTGTCGGACACCCAACAGTGTCCCCAGACCCGAATAATGTCCCGTACCAGTACGCGGATCGCCCTCTCCTGACTGTGGTATCCTCAAAGCCCACGGGTTGGCCGGAATCGGGTGTTCTTTGGCCGATTACTGAATGCATTATCCGCATCGGCGAGCAGAGTATCCAGATCAAGATGTCTGAGTCAGGAGGCCGTCGGCGTCGGGATTCTCCGTTTCGCAGGCTGGTCAATGGGCTGCCCCACCCATCATTAAACACCCAGGCTGCGGTAAAACGGAGAATCCCGATGGTGGAGAACTCAGCCCAAGGACAGGATTAGTGGACTTAAGTGACAGCAAACTAGCGCCACATCGAGGACAATTTATTAGGGTGTTACCTCTCAGGGAACAATTTATTCCAATAAGAAATGCTGCTGGAATCTCATGGTTTAGGATTGAAACTAAGGAGGCTGAAAAGCTGCAGCCGAATATGCAGAGAGCACTCCACACACACTCATCCGAGTCAACAACTTGGCAGCAAGAAAAGCGGTACTAATGTTAAAAGATGCAAAAACGGATACGCTGCTGGACTCCATGGAGGAGAAGTATATTGTTTGGTGGGCAGGAGGTTGCCAGCGTTCGCCATGCGAAGGGGCTGGGCGCAGATGGCAGAGTTTGTCAGCACCGTGGGCAACAGCATGTGACCGACCAGCTGTGCCGAAAGAAATTGCATGACTTTCCATTAGTGGCTATTGTAAGGAGGCGGCTCTGTGCTCCTATACCCAACCCGGCCTCACACACCCGAACTTCTACCCTTCCCTCCTCCGGAGGGCGGCCGAAACACCAACATATTCCACATTCCCGGGGGCATACCGGCCGCCATGGCCGGTTGCTCTGGTCACGAAAACAACCAGATACGCACCATGAATGCGTTGGACTGTTTAGCACGATGCGTTTCCTGGTATACTTGCTCCGGAGACGATTCCGCACATGCCTTGGAGCGGACCCGCTGCATGTGTGGCCCCTCACTACTGCAGAACAGAGGGCACTGTAAATGGTCAATCCTGAAGAATTGGCGGTTGCCGTGGCGAAGTTCGACATTAAGCGAGGAAATTAGAACCCGCTGAGTTATGGATCCCTATGACAAGTGCTACAGCCCCAAGCACTACCGCCATCCCATCACCGCCACTCCCAAACTACCCCCACCACAGCCATCCCATCACCGCTCTGCCACACTACCCCCACACTACCGCAGTCGACCATCACGACTGCAAACCCACCAGCACCAAGAACCCGCAACCTGCTTTGAAGCATGGCCTCTCTACCGTCCCCACAGACACCACAACCCCCCCCCCCCCCCCACAGCAGACCCCTCACTACCTCCGTTTCCCAGGTCTGCGGTGCAATCAAATATCTGGTGTGGTATATATAACCACAACCATAGCCCCAGATGTCGGCCAACGATGCCGATTAGAATCACACGGACGGGATCCATCAATCCGGCTCCCATGATGCACCAGAGCTCCAGTCTATGGAAGACAGCTGTCACCACCATTCTCCAGCGTTACAGAACCAGTCACTTCGATTGGTCACTTCAGTAACGAGGTTCCTGCGGCACTACGTGTTGCACACCAGACACTTGCTGCGGAACAAAAGGTGAAGGTCGAACAAAGAACAAAGAAAATTACAACACAGGAACAGGCACTTCGGGCCTCCCAGCCTGCGCCGATCCAGATCCTTTATCTGAACCTGTCTCCTATTTTCAAAGGTCTACTTCCCTCTGTTGCCGCCAATTCATATACCTGTCTAGATGCCTCTTAAGTGATGCTACCGTGCCCGCCTCTACCACCTCCGCTGGTAAAGCGTTCCAGGCACCCACCATCCTCTGCGTAAAAAACTTTCCACGCACATCTCCCTTAAACTTTCCCCTTCTCACCTTGAAATTGTGGCCCCTTGTAACTGACACCCCTACTTTTGGAAAAAGCTTGTTGTTATCCACCCTGTCCATACCTCTCATAATTTTGTATACCACAATCAGGTCCCCCCTCAACATCCGTCTTTCCAACGAAAACAATCCTAATCAACTCAACCCTTTTTCATAGCTAGCACCCTCCATACCAGGCAACATCCTGGCAAACCTCCTCTGCATCCTCTCCAAAGCATCCACATCCTTCTGGTAATGTGGCGACCAGAACTGCACGCAGTATTCGAAATGTGGCCTAACCAAAGTCCTATACAACTGTACGATGACCAGCCTACTCTTGTACTCAATACCCCGTCCTTGAAGGCAAGCATGCTGTATGCCTTCTTGACAACTCTATCAACCTGCGTTGCCACCTTCAGGGTATAATGGACCTGAACTCCCAGGTCTATCTGTACATCAATTTTCCCCAGGACCCTTCCTGATCTTCCAAAATGCATTACCTCGCATTTGCCTGGATTGAACTCCATCTGCCAATTCTCTGCCCAACTCTTCAATCTATCTATATTTTGTTGTATTCTCTTACAGTCCTCCTCTCTATCTGCAACTCCACCAATCTTATTATAATCTGCAAACTTGCTAATCAGACCACCTATACCTTCCTCCAGGTCATTTATGTAGATCACAATCAACAGTGGTCCGAGCACTGATCCCTGTGGAACACCACTAGTCCCCCTTCTCCGTTTTGAGTCACTCCCTTCCACCACTACTCTCTGTCTCCTGTTGCCCAGCCAGTTCTTTATCCATCTAGCTAGTACACCCTGAACCCCATACGACTTCACTTTTTGCCATCAGCCTGCCATGGGAACGTAGGAATTCCCGACGTTGCGGAAGATCGGAGAAAAGACCAATCACTAGGTACTAGGTGCCGCATCAGAAGCTATTTGGGCTTCAGGAATGGACGAACCCATTGATTGTGCAGATTCAGTCGTAGGGACAGGGACAGCATGAGTTTTTGTCAGCTCGGAACCAGCATCTGTTGGTGCACTTGTGCTAGTCCAACTGCGTGTACGATCAGGAAGTGGCGCCATCCCTGACTGACAGACAGACCAACATCACAGGTGTCCCGTCCGCAGTGTACGTTTTGAGCATAGGTTTCGGCCATGGGTGAACATTCCCAAGGCCTGGGAAAATCTAGACAGGCGGTGGTCATTGCTCACCGCAGGGCTTCCATCTCATTAGCAGCTATGTATAACCGCCGCCAGGACATTTCAGTGGCACAACAGAGCATGGCCATGCCACTGCGGGCCATGACTGAGCACGTCGATGGTTTTGGACGGAAAATATCCGACCTGACACAGATATATGGAGAGGAGATGCAAGAGGGAGATGGCTCAGTTTCTGATTGTTGTATTCAGGGCACAGAATGGGGTGGAACAGTCTGTTGATGACATAGCGCAGGGCTAGATGGAGGTGGTCCATGTCTTGTGCTCGAAGGCCGCGTGCATGAGACCGTAGTCGAGTCAAGAGCTTGCTTCCTGGACTGGCAGCGCCTGTTGGTGGAGCACCTACACTTGTTTCCTCCGCTCGCAGACACGTCCAATTGTGTAGTGCGGTGGCCATCGCATACCCCAAGGGAGCAGGAAGTGTAGATGGGAATTGGACCGGTGACTCCTACACAGGTGCCTGAACACCACAGCACCTCTGACTCCACTCCTCCTGTACATGGTGCATTACATGGCCAGCGGGCAGAATAGGGCACCGCCATGCCACCTGAAACAACCTAGCAGCTTCCGGGCCCATCAAAGCCCGGTCTCCACCGAATATGACCACCAACGGAGACCCCGTTCAAAGGGTAAAATCGCAGAATTCCACCTACACTCAGAATTGAGGCCCGTCATGCCAGAAAGGTAGGTATCAGTTAATTTAGTACTAGTGCAGACCAGAGCATAGAGTTAGCGGATAGAACCACAAGCTGTATGTATTCGTCCACAATAAACACCACGCACAACGATAACACCTGCCTCGGTGATCTACCAGAAGTATATGAGTGGTGAGCTGGTCTGGGCTGGCCGTACATGTGGCTAAACGTGATGTGGCTGAATTGGCGAAGTTTTCGAGGCTTGATCTGGGAACCACTGTTAAGCCCCGTCTCATCGTTCAGCTGCCACACCATCAGCCGCCCGCCGTAATGCTACCACTGATGACACACCGCGGGTTCAGTGAGACCGTAGAATTGTTACCTTGAATGCAGGGATCACCTTGCACGATGGTGGAAAGTGGAAAGTTGTACAGTGGGGAAGATTCAGACGTTGTCAAACAATGCGGTACATCGGGGCTCATCCAACAGCAACCTGCAATATATTCCATCCCATGCGCCAAACACGCTATCACTGCCAACCCTGTGCCGGCTTTCTGTATTGACCCATGTAGAAATTTCCGCGTGGTGCGGGGATTCCAAGGTGGGAGGGGGTGTGTGGTGGAGCAGTTGATCGTGGTAACATGGGATGTACTGGCCGGGGGCGTCTGTGCTGGTAGGATGCGATGCCCATTCTCCAACCAGATCTAGGACACAAACCTGGATCGATCATGGAATCCATACGCGTTTTTGTAGATACACAAATGTTTGGCCTCCGCGGCTACACGGGACCCACGTCCTCCCTTTCCCTTCCCTCTCCCGTATCCTCCGATTCGGACGAGAAATAATACTCACCCCCCTCATTCAGAAATCCCCATCTGCTGCATGATGTTTTGGAGGCCAGGAAGATGTGTCAGGACCCCTTCAGAGCGATGCATACACATTAACCGCATCTTCAGCATGCGGACGCGCCACTCAATTATGTCCCTGTTTAAAGCCTGACGTTGCTGCAGGGGGCTGCACGTCCGTCTGTGGCCTGTGGACAGGCGTCATCAGCTATGGTCGTAATGAATAATCGCTGTCCACAAGGAGCCAGGTGAACATCCGCGAGTGGGGCGGAGAGCGAGATGGGCTCCTCAAAAAGTCCAGGAACCGTCGAGTTTGCAGGATGGACGTATCGCACGGGAATCCGGCAAAACATGCATAGTGTGGCGCTCATGGTAGGACACCAGCTGCACGTTCATCGCGTGGAACACATTCCACTCCGTAAAGACGGACCTGTCATGAGCTTGTGCTCGTCCCCATTCAAATCGATGTATTGTGCCAACAGGTATAAAGCATTTGGTATGGCGCAGATTTCCCTGTGCAATGAGCTCTGTGAGATTTCACACGGTACTTGGAAGAAACCCGTGGCTTAAGTGATCACGGCGACCATAACCTTGACAACCTTCTGGAGCAGTTGTCCACACACATTCCCCCTATGACAGCTGCTCCATGATCTGGCAGATATGTTGCACTGTCTCCCTTCTCAGTTAGAGTTTTACCGCATGCCCGGTCTGGGATGGGCAGACTGCACGATGCCTCATGCGGCACTCCCTTTTGTATGTCTTCTACCTCGGTCTCCATCGCATCCGCTTCCTCCTGTTCCTTGGATGTATGTTTCGTATCTGCGCTGCCGTCCTCCTGGAACAGCTTCAGTTTGTATAGCCTCAGTGCATCCCCCGGGGCTCCTGGTAGAACTAAAATAGACAATGGCAACAGAGTTTGAAAGGCTCAAATGGTAGCATGGTGCATAACCCGTGCCCAACCAAGACAAACTGACCACATATTGGCTGCAGTTGGCTTGTTGGCAGGGAAATCTCTTCCCCTTCACCATCACAGCACCGCTGGCCCGGTCGGAACCTGGCACCATGTTGCCATTAGTCTCAGTGCTTTTTCCAGGGGCACAGTGATCTAGAACAGCCCAAGCAACTGGCATGCTCCGCAGCCCTGTAAACGCCAACCTTTTTTGCCCTCGGGTAGGGCGCATGCTGCCCCACTGACGGTTTGCGACCGGTTGAGAGGAGTGGTTAGTAAGGCGAGGAGGTAGTTCAGGCGGGGGGGGGGGGGGGCAAACGTTAGGTCGGTGGCACACTGCACGCCCAGGGGCCATAGTTCGTAATAATTGGTGTGCTCATCAAGGTAGATGCCCATTCTGTGCCTTGACACTCGGCACTACGGGACGACCACCGGCCACCGTCACTCATCCATCATCAAGCAAGCCCGGCCAATGTCAGGTCCGGAACGAAACGCCCGTGCCTCTGACTGCCCTTCATCTTGTATTGCCCTCTTCAGTCGGCTGTTCCGGTGTTTGAAAATCACTTGTCAACGTCGCCACCAGAAATACCTATCGTCTTCACCCACCGAAGGCGGGTGATTACGAAGGCTCTGGAGAATACCGGGACAGGCCAAGTAATGGTATGCCAACGGCTTACAATGGGCTGAATTTGCCTGAAAGCGGACGCCAAACTCGCTTTTGGCGATCGGTGGGCGAATCCACGTCTACTTTGGAAACGGGTGTTGCGCCGTTTGTGCGATGCTCCGCCCATTCAAAACCGTCCTACTCGAGGAGTACCGTGCACGTCGTATAGATGGCTTCAGGGCGTCACCCGAAGCGCTTCCCCAATGCTCTGTTCCCGATGAGTCGAGCCCCGGACGGCGCCACTCGCGTGTGCTTGCACCGTTCGGGAACGTCGCATTTGCACTGCATCCAGCACGGCCACAGTCGAGGGCCAATCGTTCTCCTGGTCCGGGTGTGACGAGAATGGTTATCGAGGGGCTATTTCGAGCAGGACAGTTTCACGCGTGTGCTGTACCAAGTTGCCGGACATCAAAGCAGCAGGAGACGCTGGACACGTGCAATGCCACGGACCTGGCCATTCTGAGACGTCATCCGCAGGTAATGCCCTGGCTTTGAGCTTCGTTGCTTGGCGACCACACCGCGCGGAAGATCGGTGAGGGGCTGCGCCGACTTTCTCGTCGTAATTCCAGACAGATTCTGCAGACATAGCTGCAGGTTCGTGAACCCAGCCCAATGTACTTGCGGAGCAGAATGTTTTGACGCTGTTGCCGAGGCACTGGAGAATTTGATTTGGCTTGTCACGTTCAGTGTCAAGACTCATTATTTCACGGATTCGCATTTTACTATCGCCGTATTGGCTGGCGGGAAGTCCACCTAACTGTTTCACTCAGACTGTTGTGTGTTTCTGGAATTTAACTGGCCCAATGCATAGGACGTTCTCATTCGTTGATCATATTGATCATAGTGGGCTATGTCTTTTCAAATACTGCTGGACCATTAGATGGATGAAAATTGTATTGTTTAAGGATGTGTTTGAAACGTCAGTCCTCATTTTGTTGAACTGTTGATCAGGTTTGCGTATTAATTGCTCTGGTCTTGCTCCTATTCATTTTGGCATTGTACCATTTGAATAATAAAACAATCGACATTGCAGTCACTTCAATATTTTGAAGGGTACGTCATTTTTTCCCTTTCCTTTTTTATATCCACTCTTTATCGGTGAATTGTTTTTCCGAAAGGGGTTAGAGTAACCTGAATGTCGGAAAACTATCAGCACTGCTAACGTTCTCCAGTTGACAGACATGAGGTGTCCAGACATCTCGTTGTCAATGAAAGTTGTAGTTCTCTGTCATCTTGCTTCAGAATAGAACCACAATTTCAGAAATTAGCTTCAATAAAACAGTTAATATTTTCATGTTTGTTCAGAGGATCGGTCCGAATCAACACCTGATATCAAGACACCATTATCACGACGGGTGCCTGGTGAATGATTGTATTTTTTAAGAAGAGCTACAACGAGGAGGCGGTAGTGGGGCTTTGTGGTTAACACAAAACGTGTGCCAATGGAATCTCAATTGAAGGCTGCCAGTCGCCGAGCGAGTTTAAAGAGGATTCCTCAAGTGTTGGGGAAGGATTAAGCATTTAAATGAATTTAAAGATGAGATGGAAAAAATAAAATTTGCCGTTGATTGTCGCGGAGAAAGGTTGGTGAGGTCGATGTCACTACGGGAATTGAAGCAAGACATGACAGCAGGAGAATTTTTGATGGATTCAGATTGAACGAAATGAAATCAATCAGAATGTTTCTGTTTGCTACTGAAAGTAATGCATATTCGCACCCATAGACGTTGTAGGGATCTCTCTAAATTTCGACAGGTGTCCAGAAATAATGATAGATATATATTGAGCAATGGGATGTCAACTAATTCAATCATGGCAAGATGTTTGAAAGCAATTTTTTTTTGTTCCAATTCTTCCAAGGCTAGTATTTATTGCCAGGCATGATTACTAGAACTGAGACCTTTGCCAAGTAGCCCACAGTGATGTTCACTCTCAAACATATTTCTTTCTGAACAGGTGTCATATTAACGAATAACAGCTAAGAACAGCAGACTTCGTTCCACAAATGAGTCATCGGAGGACATTTGATGATGGTCCCATGCTCAACATTACAAATCAGAGTTCCTGACGTCCAAATTATTGAATTTGGAATTCCAGTTGCCTTGGGATTCCGACGCATATCCTGAGTGCAGCAGACGTTCAGCTCCAAATTACTAGCTCACTGGCATAACCACTGCTCGATCATCTTCACAGAGTCTGGCAATAAGAGTATGAGAAAGACATACGCAATTCCGACAAAACAATCAACTTATATATGACTACCAATTTTGTTTAGACTCATAAACTGCTTACAGTTCAGAAAGAGGCCATTAAGTCCGTCGAGACCTCCGCGAATCTCTGATAGAACAACTTCCACAGCCCCAATCCACAGCTCTATTCAGGGATTCGCACCGAGGGGACATTTAGCAAAGCCAATCGAGCTAACTTGCATATCCTTGGACTGCAGAAAGAAACCGGAGGTCACGGGCGTACCCCCCATGGACTCAGAAGAATGATCAAACACCACACTGATATCGCTTGAGCAATTTTGATGTTTAGTCACTGTTATGAAATCGAAAATGAGGCGCACAACGAAGACTCAATACGTAGCATTATAAAAAGGAAAGATTGAATTCCTAATTTTGTTTAAGCGATAAAAAGTGCACCAACACCAGAAAGGCTACTTTCCAGGCTTTGACATAAAATGCTATTGTGACATTATTGCACACACCTCAAATATCATTTCGAACATACACAGAAACTTGCATAGAAAATAGAAGCAGCAGAAGGCCATTCGGTCCTTCACGCCTCTTCGCTATTTCCAATGAGGGAGCAGTTTAACGTTACCAATTCACCTACCCTGCAGTTCTTTGGGTTTTGGTGGCGCAAACCACGCAAACACGGGGAGAATGTGAAAACTCCACACGGACAGTGACACAGAGCCGTGATCGAACATGGAACCTCGACGCCCTGTGGTAGCCATATGGACCACTGCGCCACCATGCTGCCCTCCAATAGCTGAGGTTGAAAGCAGGATTATATATGTGATGTTGTACCAGGGACATAGGGTGATATGAAACAGTGGAGAAGCTTCCAAGCGATTTTTCATAGTGCTCATGGGTTGATACCAACAAAAAGGAAGGACGGTAGAAAGAGGGAAACTCGACTGTGGAAATAAGAGACTGTATCAAATTGAAGGAAAAAAGCTTCCAAAGTGGCAAAGATTAGTGGGAGACTAGAGGACTATAACATATTTAGGGGGCAACAGAAAGCTACTAAAAAAAAACAATAAAGAATTGTAAAATAGATTATGAATGTAAACTTGCTCAGAAAATAAAAACAGAAAATAAAAGTTTCTACAAATATATAAAATAAAAAAGAGTGACTAAGATAAATATTGTTCCTTTAGAGGATGCAAAGGAAGATTTAATAATGAGAGATGAGGACATGGCTGAGGAACTGAACAGTTTATTTGAGACGGTCTTCACAGTGGAAGACACAAATAACAGGCCAGTGACTAATAGAAATGACGCTATGACTGGTGAGGACCTTGAGATGAGTTTTGTCATTAAGGAGGTAGTGATGGGCAAGCTAATGAGGCTAAAGCTAGACAAGTCTCCCTGGCCCCGATGGAATTCATCCCAGACTGCTAAAAGTGATGGATAGACAAATTGCAAATGCACTAGAGATAATTTCCCAAAATTCACTGGACTCTGGGGTGGTGCCGGAGGGTTGCAAATTGGCAAATGTGACACTACTGTTCAAAAACGGAGGTAGTCAGAAAGCGGGTAATTATTGGCCAGTGAGCTTAACTTCGGTAGTAGGGAAGATGATGGAATCTATCATCAAGGAAGAAATAGCGAGGCATCTAGATGGAAATTGTCCCATTCGGCAGACGAAGCATGGGCTCATAAAGGTTAGGTCGTGCCTAACTAATTTCGTGGAATATTTTTAGGACATTACCAGTGCGGTGGATTATGTGAAGCGAATGGATGTGGTTTATCTGGATCTCCAGAAAGCTTTTAAAAAGGTGCCGCACAAAAGTTTGCTGCATCAGATAAAGATGCATGGCATTAGGGGAAAATAGTAACATGGATAGAGAATTGGTTAATTAATAGAATACAAAGTGTGGGGATTAATGGGTATTTCTCTGGTTGGCAATCAGAAGCTAGTGGTTTTTCTCAGGGATCAGTGTTGAGCCCACAATTGTTCACAATTTATATAGATGATTTGGAGTTGGTGACCAAGTGCAAAGTGTCCACGTTTGCAGAGGACACTAAGATGAGCAGTAAAGCAAAACGTTCAGCGGATAATTGATGTCTGCAGAAGGATTTGGAAAGGTTAAGTGAATGGGCGAGGGTCTGGCAGATGGAATACAATGTTGACAAATGTGAGGTTATCCATTTTCGTAGAGATAACAGAAAAATGGTTTAATACTTACATGATAAAATATTGAAACATGCTGCTGTGCAGAGACACGTGGGTGTGCTAGTGCATGAGTCGCAAAAAGTTGGTTTACAGGTGCAACAAGTGATTAAGCAGGCAAATGGAATGTTGTCCTTCATTGCTAAAGGGATGGAGTATAAGACTAGCGAGGTTATGCTGCAATTGTATGAGGTGTAAATGAGGCCACACCTGGAGTATTGCGTTCAGCTTTGGTCTATTTACCACAGAAAGGACACACTGGCGCTGGAGTGTGTGCAGAGGAGATTCACCAGGTTAATCCCAGATCTGAAGGGATTGGATTACGAGGAGAGGTTGAGACTGCACTCCTTGGAATTTAGATGGATGAGGGAATCTTATAGAAACATATAAAATTATGAAGGAATAGATAGGATAGATGCGAGAAGGCTGTCTCCACTGGCGAGTGAAAGCAGAACTCGGGGGCATATCCTCAAAATAAGGGGAATTAGATTTAGGACTGAGTTCATGAGGAACTTCTTCACCCAAAGCATTGTGAATCTATGGAACTACTTGCCCAGTGAAGCAGTTGAGGCTGTATTTAAGACATAGATAGATAGTTTATTGAAGAATAAAGGGATTAAGATTCATGGTGTTTGGGCTGGAAAGTGGAGCTGAGTCCAGAGAAGATCAGCCATGATCTCATTGAATGGCGGAGCAGGCTCGAGGCACCAGGTGGCCTGCTGCTGCTCCTAGTTCTTTTGTTCTGATGTAAAATTGAATCCACAAAATGAAAATCTTCGTTTCACCTGTACTGTGTCGAATCTGATACTCCAGCGACCTACCTTATCCTACTTTTTTTCCTAATCTGTCTGTCTTTCTGTATGAGATACTGCTTTTATCGTGTACCCTTCAAGAAGGTAAGTGGAATTTTGCTCATATTATTCCCTTTTCGAAATGGAACAGACATCGTCAACCGTATTCTTCCTGCAATCTGTTAAAATGCGTTGAGTGACTCGAGAAACTGAAATTGTGGAAATGTTTACAGTTCCTTGTTCTGTAACTTGACACGGATGGAATCAGGAAACACATGTAGTTTTGTGTCAATTATTTCAGACAAATTAATCGTTGGTTAATCAGAAAGGAATAGGAACCAATTAATTTTTGGCTTACCACAATTTGCGAGAAGAGTTTTTAAGCGATCTATTTCTGGTATGAAATGAAAACACGTATATTAATAGTTTGAAGTTTCATGCTCGACAACTCATTAAAATTATATGGTCTGTTCCACGACAGCATAAAGTATACACATCATATAGATAGAGTGAAAGAGTCCCTCCCAGCAGTATTCTGTCCCGGTTTCAACCATCATATGGATGAAAGACAAACTTAAAATGTACCACTTTTATTCTGGTAATTATTTGAACGGAGTGCCTGATGATTTCGGTTTGCTTGATTGGACAAGCTTGCCACTGCCATTATCACATGCGAATCGTCTCGTGCGATGAACTGAGACTCTGACATTCGCCTAGGAGCTGTGCTTACACGTCGTATTCTCAAGTTAGTTGATAAGAATGATATACTCATACCCAACCAAATAGGTTCAGAATTGAATTCAGAATCATTCGAACGACCAATTGCCGGTTCTCAAACCCAGAAGGAAACTGAGCCAGCCACCTAGTGGAAATAGCATTGCGGCAAACCTATGAATTTCAACAATTCCAGAAGATAAAATGCGAATAAAAATTTTCGTTCCCCAGCAGACCGTATTCATGTCGAAATTTGATCCAGCATCTCAACTATTTCTTTGTCACTTATTAATTGTAAACAAGGATTAAATTGGATCTTTAATGGCCCTTTCGAAGTAAACCAACATTCCGGAAGAGTTAAAATTATCCCGTCCGTCCATTCGTAACACTCCTGACTACCTGTCCTTAAGCGTTCATATCATTCATGTCATGGAGTAATCGGTTCCAGATAAAGTAACCTGCCATGCGATTCTTAAATTATACAAAATAACTAAATTTCTCAGGTTTGTTTTTAGACTGAATCTTCTGCATCTGAAAGAATGATTTATTTTCGGAAAATAATCAATGATTTCCCATTGATAACGCACTTAATTTTAATTCCAAAAAAGTACCAGATGTTTCTAACTTGCATGGAGTTACTACTCTAAGCTGATCGCAAATCTTGCTTATATTGGGCCACACATTACTGCAACATATTATCTCCGTACATTGTAGCGATACAAGGGAAATTTGCTCATCCGAGGCTTTAGATCAAAATAAAAACAGTCACTAAAATCTACAAAAAAAACATGCACTGATCTCAGATGCACGAGTTTCTAAAACAGTTGCATTCTCAGCTGGTGTTAATACTGGACAACCGAGACACCTGACTCAATCCTGGCTTGGAAGATTCCAATGCTGTTCTAATATCGCAAATGACTGTATACGAGATATTGAACACATACTTAAAAGTCTGTCCCATTATTTTTAACATGAACCAGTGATATATTTTTCAGCAAGTAACATGAACTATATTACACGGCACAAATTGCTTGAAAGCCTTCCAGGACAAAGACACCTAGAAAATGATTTGTACTCACATTATTATTTTCATACCAACGCAAACTGAGCTAAGAAAATACGATTCCATCGTGCTACCCCGGGGACAGTTGCAATTTGTTCTCGAGGTTGACTCATGAGAGATCCCTCGATTCAATCAGTACGCCTTTCTGAATGAGAAACCACCAAAAAATATATAACTGCAATTGCATGTCTCCGTTAATATAATATAATACAAACTGCCTAGTTCCCGTACGCTCATGTTACCAGAATAATTGTAAGATCCCTTCCTAGAGAGCTCAGCGACCTTGCATCCGCACTCTTCTGCAGTTACACTAACTGATCTGTCCTTTTCTTTATTACTGTCTGTCTATGTGATTTTCGACGCCTGTCACGTAGTCACAGCAACATTTTTTTTTAACTCTGCTTGATTTTCATACATTTTCTAAACTATTATCAACATTGTAGCCCATGTACTCACTTCAATGGTTTCAAAACCTCAGTCAAATTAAGAATTACATCTTGTGCCTCCAGAGTTACTGGAGCCTAACTAAAAAAAACTATAAATAGAAAAGATTTCCACCTTTCTACGGGGCGCAGCACCTTGCTCAGGTGAATGAAGAGGTGGGTTCCAGAAATACATATACAGATAATGTCAATGATGCTGCACGATACTTTGAATGCCAGTCTTTGTAGCGAAGTAAGTCTTTATAGGTCCAGATGGAGCGATTGGAGAGAGTGATAATCAGAGCTTAAACAGGTGTGAATTGTCTAAAGCCAGAACAGTTGGTCGGATTTCGCAAGCCCAGCCCAATCAGTGGGTGGGGGAGGGTGCGGAAGGGTGGAGGTGAATGTGATGCAACATGAATCCAAGGTCCCGGTTGAGGCAGTACTCATGTGTGCAGAACTGGGCTATCAGTTTCTGCTGGACGATTCTGCGTTGTCGCACGTCCTGAAGACTGTGTTCGAAAACCATTCTCCGAAGAACAGAGGCGAATGCCCTTGAGAGCTGAAGTGTTCCCCGACTGGAAGGGGACATTTTTACCCTGATAATAACGCGTGATGTTTTTTATATCCATTCTGGCAGCGTGCACATTTTCTCGCCAAATGTACCATTCCACGGGATATCCTTCCCTGCAGCGTATGAGGTAGAAAGCTTTGCCAATGTCGCAAGAGGTTGTACCAAGTACCTGGTCGATGGTGTTCTCACGTGCAATGGTGGTACCCATGGAGAAGATCTGGCCTGTCTTTCAGATGTGCCCATGGGAGGGTTGTGTGGTGCCGTGGTTGCTGTTCTCCTGAAGTCTGGGTAGTTTGCTGCAAACAATTGTCTGTTTTCGGTTGCGCAGCTGTTTGAAGGCAAGTCGTGGGAATGTGGAGTGGCTTTGGCAAGATTTTTATGTCGGTTACATTCTTCCATGTTTCAACAGATCCTGTGTATACGAAGGGCATTCCTTTAGAGATGGCTTCTTTAATGTGTTTAAGGAGGGAGCTGGAGAAGTGGATCGCCGTGAGGTAATCTGTGGGCTTGCGGTAAAGCAAAGTTCTTGATGAAGATCAGAGTGTCCAAGATTGCAAGCGATTCTGGAGAGTGGTCCATCGTGTTCTGATGGAGGGATGGAACCTATTGATGTCATTGTCTACGTCGTTTAAGTGATTCTTCGCCGATGGTCCAGCGCAAAAATGTGTCATTGATATATCTGATGTTTAACGTTGGTTGAAAGTCCTGTGCTGTGAGGAGGTGTCGTTCAAACTTGTGCATGAAAAACTTAGCATACAGAGTTGCGCATTTGGTCCCCATGTCTGTTTGGTGCGTCTGGATGAAAACCCTGTTGACGAAGGTGAGGTCTTTGTGATCCACGGTGAAGCGGATGAGTTGCAGAATTGCGACTGTATATTGGCAGCTGCCGGTGTTGAGTACTGCGGCTGTAGGAGCAATGGCACCATCATGGGAGATGCTGGTGTAGAGTTCTGGAACGTAGATTGTGACGAGGAATGTTTCTGGATCAACTGAACCATGGGTGCTGAGTTCCCAGTAGGACGTCTGTCGTATCGCTACACCCAGCTTCTGCAATACAACGGACTTCATACAGAAACCCAGCACACATTGAAACAAGAATATTCCTCGTCATAACGGACGTCTCGGAACTCTACAACAGCATCACTCGTGACGAAGACATCCCCTACGGACAAGCCCTCCATGTACACAGGATCTTCTCAGACGAGATGGAATGCAACAGACATCTCAGGGGCTCAAAGATGCCTTCCTATGAAAGGAATATGGCACTCGACGAACCGATCGACAGTTACAACGCACCACAGCACAAAACGACACAACCTCCTCAGAAGACAAGCGTGGCACAGCGGTATGAGTAGCCATCGTCGTCCAGTACTTACCCCCTCGTCCTCACTTCTTGCCTTCAAACAATCACACAACCTGAAACAGACGATTGTTTGCAGGAGACTACCCAGCCTTCAGGTTAGCAGCGATCCCGTCTTCACACAACCTTGCCATGGCACTTCTGCAAGACATGTCGGATAATCCACATCGGCACGCCATTAAACTTGATAACACCGCCCAGCAGGTGCGCGGTTCATCCTGGTGCGACTCGGCCAACACTGTCCAAATAATACAATGAAGAAAACGATGAACTGATGCTCGGTGCATTGTCGAGACAATGCAGACGCTGTGACAACGGATGAACGGACATCGGGCGACAATCGGTAGGCAAGACTGCCCCATTCCAGTCAGGGAACACTTCAGCAGTCAAGGGCATTCCGGCTCTGAACTTCAGAAAGCATTCTCCAATGCGGCTTTTCGGACGCACGCAACGCAGAATGGGCAAGCAGAAATCTTGGATTAATTTCGGATTAAATTTACCCCTCCCACATCTGGACGGCGATTGCTACCAACGCTCCTGGTGTGAGACAATTCACACCGATTATTCCTCTCTTCAGTCGCTCCGTCCAATTACCTGCAATGAGTCGCAGTCAACGTCTCGCCGTGCATCATTGTCTTTGTCTCCATTTTTATTTCTGGAACCCACCTCTTCATTTACCTGAGGAAGGAGCTGCGCTCCGAAAGCGAGTGATTCGAAACAAACCTCTTCGACTTTAACCTGGTGTTGTGTGCACCCCCCCCCCCCAGTCGAACGCCGTCATCTCCACACCACACCTTTCTCGAGACATATATGCATAAATAATTTGAACTTAAATCAGTCCGTATTTCTAACGAGTGAAATGTCATATTCACAGAAGTACACATTTTCTTAGCGCAGAGGCGGGTAATTCACCCCACCTTCTACAAAGCACAGGGAGCAAAGGAAAGTACAGCAAAGACACTGAAATTTCAGTCCTTGAAGCCTGCGACAACCTGCAAACCGTCTAACCAAAAGCTTAATCACTTCCGGGATCCGTATCCCTCAATTCCCATCCTTTACATATATTTATCAAGGTGCCCCATAAACATCATTATTGCAACTGCTTGAAACACTTCATTCAGCAGCTAGTTCCAGGTACCCACTCCCCTTTATGAAAAAACATCCGCCGGACATGTGTTCTAAACTTGCCCTTGGCACCTTCAACTTTTGTACCCGAGTAATGTCCACTTCCACTCTGGGAAATTGCGCTTCTGCCTATCCACTCCGTCCATGCCCCTCATAGATTTGTAGACTTCTATCAAATGGCCCCTGAACCTCCGTCGTTCCATTGAAAACAAACTGAGCTTATCCAAACTCTCCTCATAGCTAGTGCAGTCTGTACTTGGCAACATCACGGTAAACATCCTCTGTACCATGTTCAAAGCCATCTCATATTTCTGGTCGTGTGGTGACCGGAATTGAATACTACATTCCAAGTGAGGCCTACCTGAGGTACGATACATCTGCAGCATGAGTTGTAAATATTTATACTGAATGCTGCAGACAATGAAGGCAAGCATGCCGTTCGCATTTTTAACTACCTTATCCACCTATGTTATCATTTTGTTACCTGTGAACGTGTAAAACCAGATCCCATTGCCTGTGAAAAATTTTAAAGGATCTGCCATTTACATAATACTTCTGTGTATTTTCTTATCTTTCTGTGGCGTGCTCCTCTTCCAGTAGAATTATGTGTGCCAGGATAAATTCGTACAATCGATTTATCGACAATGTGAACGTATTAATTATGTGGATAAGTTCAAGCACTCATGCCTCTGTCAATCTTTTCACAGTTGACAGCAAACATATTCAAATAGACTCATGATAATGTAAACAAAATTTCATGTACGTTGTCCATCTAGAAATGAATAATTTGATTAGAGACAGTCAACACGGTTTTGTGAAGTGTAGGTGGTGCCTCAAAAACCTGAATGAGTTCTTTGAGAAGGTGACAAAACAGGTGGACGAGGGGAAAGCAGTTGATCTGGTGTATATGGATTTCAGTAAAGTGCTTGATAAAGTTCCTCACGGTAGGCTATTGCAGAAAAAACGGAGGCATGGTATTCAGGTTGATTTAGCGGTTTGGATCAGAAACCTGCCAGCTGTAAGAAGAGAGAGGGTGGTGGTTTATGGGAAATGTTCAGCAAGGATTTCAGTTACTTGTGCTGTACCACAAGCATCTGTTTTGGGGCCAGTGCTGTTTGTCATTTTATAAATAACCTGGTGGAGGGTGTAGAAGGATGGGTGAGTAAATTTGCGGTTGAAACTAAAGTTGGTGGAGTTGTGGACAGTTCATAAGGATGTTGCAGGTTACAGAGGAACATAGATAAGCTGCAGAGCTGGGCTGAGAAGTGACAATTGGAGTTTAATGCAGAAAAGTGAAGCGTGATTCGTTTTGGAAGGTGTGACAGGAATACTGTACAGAGTACTGGGCTAATGGTAAGGCTCTTGGTAGTGCGAATGAGCAGAGAGGTCTCAGTGTCCATGTACATAGATCCCTGAAATTTGCCAGCCAGGTTGATAGGATTGTAAAGAAGGCGTACTGTATGTTAGCTTTTATTGGCAGAGGGATTGAGTTTCGGAGCCATGAGGTCATGTTGCAGGTGTACAAAACTCAGGCGCGGCCGCAATTGGAGCATTGTTTGCAGTTCTGGTCCCCGCATTATGGGAAGGATGTGGATGCGTTGGAAAGGGTCCAGAGGAGATTTACCAGCATGTTGCCTGCGATGGAAGGAAGATCTTATGAGGAAAGGCAGAGGGACTTGAGGCTTTTATCAGTTGAAAGAAGAAGTTTAAGAGGTGATTGAATAAAGGCATACAAGATGATCAGAGGATTAGATAGAGAGGACAGTGAGAGCATTTTCCCTCGGATGGTGATGTCTGGCACGAGGGGACATAGCTTTAAATTGAGGGGCGATAGACACAGGGCAGATGTCAGAGGTAGGTTATTTCCTCAGAGAGTAGAAAGGGTGTGGAATGCCCTGCCAGCAATAGTCGTGGACTCGCTAATACTAAGGGCATTCAAATGATCATTGGATAGACATATGGATAATAAGGGAGTACTGCAGATGGGCTTTAGATCGATTTCACAGGTCGGCGCAACATCGAGGGCCGAAGGCCCTGTACTGCGCTGTAATGCTCTGTTGTGTATATTATTGTCTACAATAGTGGATTGGCTTCATGAGATAGTGTTATTCGAACAGACCACAAAGCATAACAATGGGACATCGTACCTTTCTGACAGTGTCGCAGTTTTTCTCCTGATGAAATAAGTGAGACGACGGGTTAATGAAACAAGAAAATAAACTTTTCGAATTTCCTTAAAGAAGATATTTTCAATTATTCCAACTGTGATTTTCCTTTCCTGAATTCCTCTGAGCTTTTCTCATTTCCAGAAGATAAATTATTTTCAAATGTTCATCTAATTACTTATCGAAGAGTTCATTTGTGTCAGTTTATTCCACAATTTTGGTTTGAATAACTTATATCATGGCAGCTACTTGTTTAAGCAGAAATACGGACGGTATTCATTGTTGATTACTATTTTCGTCTTACATACTTGTCATTAACGCGGTTGGAGGCGAACGCAGGAAATTATATGGAATTGGAAGTGATTCCTCACTGTCTCTAAAGTGGTCTCTGATTGACGGAGAGGTTACCACACAGAATGCCTGAGGTGATGGTCATTACAGTTCACTGCCAATTATTACTTGAAATATAATCCAGGCAGTTTTATTCATATTTCAACGCATGACCGTTAATTGCCATTCAAGATCCCGCGTTGCAATCTTCATGCAACGGCTCCATCCATTGCGCTAAGACAAAATGTTGTTTTTTTTTTAGATACTCATATTCCGTGCAGCCAAATAATTTCCGAATTTGTCGAACGCTAACTGGAATGGAATGAACGAAGATCTCCCAGGCATGAAAAGAAAAGCAAAACAAAAATAAAGAAATAATTAGTAAATTCATAAAGGTCGACTGTCCATTTTCCATATTGTAATTATTCGTGCAGGTGCTAATAAACATTTGAAGCTCGGTCCAAGTCTCTGTTTTGACGAGGAAAATACACAATTCAATTCACAAAATCCGCACGTTGTAGGGCACAAGCCAATTCATTCTTCAGTCCAAATGCAGAAACGATGAATTACAAGTAATGATGAGTACTCAGGGCTCTGAGACTTAGACATTTAACGCTACCATCTTTATTTCTACTAAGCAAAAATTCAATTCAGAACTGAGCTGGGTAATCATATTTGAATCGGGATCTAATCTTAACCGTCAAGGAGACTGGGGTACCAGGTGCCTTTACTGCGGCAGTCATGTGGGAAGCGTGCGCTCGATGGGCTGAAGGGTCCTTTCTGCATTGCATTTTTTCTGTCGTGTCTATGATTTCCTATTTTGTGGGATACTTCCGCTGCCATGTTCATATAAAATTCATGAAAAGCGAGAGAAATGAGACAAACGTGCCATTTAATTGCGTGGCACGAACTTGAAAAAGAAGGAATACTGGTACATAAATAATTAATAATAGGACCTGCAGCAGAGAATCATGCACATGGTAATGATTTCAAATGTCTCTTATAGTTCGACAGCACCCGTAAAATCTCTGAAACATCTTGAAGGCGATTACTAATTTCCCTCCACTGACTAGGCGGTGAACGTTCTCCAATCCAATTTGGCTTCATAAACAAGGGAGAATATGAACTTATTCCTATTAACGTGTTGGTTGAGCGTACTAAAATAGTGAAAATGACGATTCGATTTGAAACGAGGGACGACATAAAGTCAATAGGAATTACTTTTGAGGATCGGTATGTATCGTTCCAGAAGTTAATATGCTCTTGGAGCAGTTTTCTGCACATCTTAACTTGAGAATTAGAATAAATAGTTTACACACAACAGTGAACAATATCATTTCATCCGTTAGGTAGCAGAAAACGTGATCATGGGAAAAACTGTCTCATTTCAGAAACTGAGCGTTATAAATGAACATTGGAACTCGTTATAGATTTGATGCCACTGACTTTATCAGCAAAAAAATAAGTGTAAACATATATATGGACCTCTCAAAAAACAGCAGACAATTTAAAGCCATCGCTTTGGCTCACAGAGCTACCCAACATTGTGGTCACAGCGAAGGATGACCGCTGCATGGGGCAGGCAGTCAGTGCAGGAATCTCCTGTGGCTGCCCCGCTACCTTCCAAGTGGACCGTTTGGATTCTGTTGGTGGGATTGCCTATCAGGAGAAAACGACAGCATTCAGAACAGTGGCACCACACTGGCACTGTTGCGCAGCAGGGCAATTCAGGAACGCAGCAGCTAGAGGTGACTGGAAAGTAAGGGGCACAGACAGGCCCTTCTGTAGACCTGAAACAGACTCAGGACGGGCATATTGCCCTCCAGCCGCCAGGGTCAAGGATGTCTCTGGACAAACACTGAATATCCAGAAAAGTTGTGTTGAACAGGCAGATGTCCCAGTACACATAGGTCTGAACGGCACAGGGAGGAAGAATTGTGAGGCCCTGAAGGAGGTGTGTACGCTGTTAGGCAGTACAATTCTTGAGTTGTAATCTCAGGTTTGCTCCCTGTATCATGTTCCGCTGTGGCTCGATATAGGAGGACACTTCAGCTAAATATTTGGCTAAAATGGTGGTGGAGGTGGAAGGGTTTCAGAACCAGTGCGATCTCCTCCGGGACTGGTGGGACCTGTTCATGAAGTACCGCTTGCATCTAAACTGAAGGGGCACCAATATCCTAGATGGGAGGTTTGCTCGTGTCACACGAGAGGATTTAAACTACGATGCCAAGGGGGTGTGAACCAGAGTGTTAGCTTCGAAGTTGTTATAACGGAAGTGCAAGTATAGAACAAAAATAAGAGCACAGCACCACCTTGTGTGCTCAAACTCAGTGGTTTGGAGTGTTATTGTTTCAACGCCGGAAGCATAGCAGGTGAGGCAGATGTACTTAGACCACATATTAATACTTGGAATTATGACGTTCTAGCTATTCAAGAAACATGGAAAAAGGCAGGGAAGGATTAGCAGCTTAACTTTGTGGAGAGAGAAGGGGATGCAAAATGGGTGTGGTCATAGCATTAATGGTTAAGGAGAATATTGTAGTCGAACTGCGGAAGGACATCTTTGAGTGCTCATGCAATAAGAGAATCTGGGCAGAACTGAGGAACAGGAAGGGGCAATCACAATGTTGGGACTTTACTGCATGTCCCACAACTGCCAGTGAGAGACTGAGGAGCACAGATGTAGAGATATTTTGGATTTGTGCAAAAGTAACACGGTCGTTCTGGTAGTGGGCTTCAATTTACCCTTTTTGACTCGGACTCAGGTCGTGCTAGTGGCTTGTATGGGGCATCGTTTGTAAGGTGTATCCAGGAAGGCATATTGATGCAAGACGTAATAGTCCAACTCACGAACGGGCAATACTGTACCTGGTATTGGCGAATGAGCCTGGACAGGTGATTGAGGTGTCAGTAGGGGAACATTTTGGGGCTATGGACGATAAATTCATTGTTTTTCGGATACTTCTGGTTAGTAATGAGGTAACCTTGGGGTTCACGTGCAAAACTGCGAAATGGCTAATAACGTTAATAGTCGAGATAAATTGAAGAACGTGGTTTGGGTACGGCTATTGGAGGGTACATCAATACCGGACAAATAGGTGCCGTTCAAGTGATAGTTGATAAAAACTCCGGAAAGTAACGCTTCTGAGAGAACAAAGGATAATTGTGAAAATTTTAGGGAGCCTCACATAACGAGGGAAATTGAGAACTTCGTCACAAAGTAAAAGGAGGCTTTCCTACGATTAGAAGGACGGGGACAGTAAAAACCCTCGAGTAGTATAAAAACGTAGGAAGGTCCTCAAGGGGGAAATGAGGAGGGTTAGGAGCGGTCATGAAAAGTCCTTGTCATTTACGTTTAAGGTGAATCCCAACGTTTTTTATTCATATGTAAAACGCAATATGGTGGGCAGGGACAGGATTGGACCACTTAAGGACAATGGTATTAGTTAAGGACATGTATTAAATTTATTTTTGGAGCAGGGAGATGTAATAGGAGCTTGCTCTGTCCACACCACGCATCAATTTCGTATTGCAAAAAAGAAACATCAACCAATATATGGACTGTCAGAATCTCATAATAGATACGTATACGTATTTAGAAACAAGCCTGATTATGTGAATTTGCTACAAAATGTGTGTTTTCCTGAATAATGGATATTGGTAAAATAGTATTAAGCCATTTAAAAGTGTTCTATATACCTTCACGAGGGAACATGATAAAATGCAGCAATAGACCAGCAGGCAAGTCGTTCAGTTGAGTTGCACTTACTGTGAATAATGCTATTTGATTAATCTACAGACTAGATTTGCACTTTAAGCTCTGCAAAATTCAGCAACAAAAGCTGCAGGTCAGTTACTACAAGAGACTAATTTTCACCCGCTGCTTATTACCACTGTCCTCGAAAAGATATATATATATATATGATTTTCATATTCCTTAAATGTGACATCACTGTCTCCCAAAGTGGAAGTTGTCCGATATATACAATCTTCTCCCACTATTTCAAAAGTGTACGGGTCTATGTATGCGTGTGCTGTCTGTGCTTTAACGATTTGTGAGCATGTCTAATGATGCCAGAACAAAATACACATTTATCCACTCGCCAATTCACTAACATTCAAATATTAGATACTTACATTTATCGCGATGAGCTTATCGCTGTAAATGCATTTGGCGACACAAAGAATAATGGCACAACACGGACTGTGGAAGTAACTGGAAAACCTGAAAGTTATTTTTTGCAAAGACTTTGATCAAGAAACAGAAAAACATTGTCAAATTGATTAGGTCGCCTGCTTTCAAGGAAGTATGCTTCGAAAAGAATATGTTCTACAGGGGTAATAACAAGGAGCTGAAATCGCAACCTGCACAATGACACTTAAACACAGATCATTGAAATGCCATCGGAATCTTCAGAAAATTATCTAAAAGGCGAATGAAACAGTGGGATTAATACTTCAATGCCAAGAGAAAAGAGAGATGAAAATCACGCTTTTGGGAACTATATTTTTATGACAGAGAAACCTAATTGCTGCGTTCTGCTCTGACTCCCACTCTTTCAGACGAATACTTTGAAGATGAAATATGATCAAGGAAGGTCAACTCTCGTTATATCTGTTCTGCAAAGTAACAAGATAGATTGCAGGACCTACCTTTATAACCCCTACAAGTTAACATTACTATTATGACCGCTACAAGTGGGCAGCTGGATAGCACAATGGTTAGCAGAGTTGTTTCACAGCTTCAGAGTCCTGGTTCCATTCGCAGCTTGGGTCTATGGAAGGGAAATTAATGACTTGCCAACTTAAAGGCATGCTGTGAAATGCTTGACTGTAGTTCAACACTGCTTTTGTACGAAAATCAGTCGGTCAGGTAACTTAAACAAAATACTGCTTAATAATTTAGTCTTGCCCTTATTATGAAAACACATTGTCCTCCGAAAGTTCACAAAATGTGTACTCCAGTTGTTTTTAGCCGCCGTGGATAACCCTTACCCGGAGATCAGACGCTTGATTGCCCTTAACTGCTGAAGTGTTCCCCGGCTGGAAAGGAACATTACTGCCTGGTGATTGTCACGAAACACAGAAATCGCCGAGCAGAAACTTATTGCCAAGTTCCGCATTACATTCATCCCCCACCATCTGCCTGGGCTTGCGAAATCCTACCAACTGTCCTGGCTTGAAACAATTCACAGATCTTTAACCTGGGCCTACCCCTATATCTGGGTCTGCAACCACTTAATCACCTGCTAATGCTCGCATACTAAACATCGTCTGTCATCTTTGAATTTGTCTATATAGATGTTTCTGAAACATACCTCTTCGTTCACCTGAGGAAGAAGCAATGCTCCGAAAGCTAGTGTTTGAAACAAACATGTTGGACTTTAACCTGGTGTTGTAAGAATTCGCACTGTGTTCCTTAAAGAAGAAAGATAACGGAGTCAAAATGGGTAAGAAAATGAAAAGAAACAATCATAAATTAACAGAATTAGGTAGCAAAACCTACATGTCCCCCATGGGACTCAAATGTAGCTGATCCCCCAATCGGAAAAAAAAGTTAATATAAATGAAGGTAAAAGCGTAACAGATAGGTTCCTGTAGAAAAGGGGAATTCAGATTTGTCTGTAGCTGTGAGATAAGGCGAACGGTTAACTGTCATATTTGTGAGCTTTGTGAATCTGTCAGTTATGTTCAACCAATTAATTTAAGTCAAATCATGAGGTGCGAAGTGGGTTGTGTTCTTTGTCGTCTGAGTCCAAGATTAGAATTTAAGAGATTTGTGTTGTAATTACTCGAAATCACTGAAATAGTGGAAAGTAAAATCAGTTCAAAAGATAGAAAATGTCTTTACGAATAAAAGTAATTGATGCATGAAGAAGATTATAGATCAAGTGATGAGACGTAAATGGCATCATTCCAAATTATCCGCTGTGTCACTATCTGTGCGCAGTCTGCACGTTCTCCCCGTGTTTGCGTGGGTTTTCTCCGGGTGCTCCGCTTTCCTCCCACAGTGCAAAGGTGCGCAGGTGGGTTAGCCGTGATAAATTGCCATCAGTCCACAAAAAAGGTTAGGTGGGTTGAGGGTATAAGGCGGAGTCATGGGATTCAGTGTGGTGCTGCTTCCATGAGCTGGTGCAGACCCGATGGGCCGAATAGCCTCCTTCTGCACTGTAAATTTTATGATTCTATCAACAACTGAACCGTTGATTTGATCATACTATCCGAGATGTTAACTAAAGCTGACAGCCCAGATCGAGAAACATGCGGAGACACATATAGAGAAAATAAAAGCAGCAGGAGGCGAATCGTCCCTACAGTTTTCTGGCACTTCAGGCGAACTCAGCCATTCAATATGATCATGGCTGATCATTTATGTCAATAAACCGATTCGGGCTGCCCCCATATCCATTGACCACTTTAGCCCCAAAAGCTATAACTTATAGATATTTGAAATCGCTCAGTGTTTTCCTCTCAACTACTTTTTATGGCAGTGAATTCCGTAGATTTACCCTTCTCTTGGGAAATAAACATATGCTCACCGCAGACCTTTACGCCTTATCTGCCAACTATGACCCCTAGTTTTCGACTACCTCGCCACCTGGAACATTTTTAATGAATCTACCCTCTATGATTCTGTAACATTGTGGATGGTTATTTGAGATTCACCAGCCACTCTTCGAAACGCCAATAAATTTAAACCCAACAGATTTAGTTTTTCCTCATATATCAGTCCCGCTATCCCGAGAATCAGCCTGACAAACCTTCACTGCTCTCCCTCCATATCAAAAACATCGTTCTCAGATGAGGACTAAAACACTGCACACAAAAGACCAGGTGTGGCCTCAACATTGCCAGATTTCATTCTTGTAAAGCACCACTTTACGTGCACACAAATACTCTCGCTATGGAGGCCATAATACTATTTGCCTACTTTTCCGCCGGCTGAACCTCAGCGCTCACTTTCTGTGTCTGATGTAGTAGGACACCAAGGTCTCTCTGAGTATCCACCTCTTTTGATTTACACCGATGCAAACAATAATCTGCCTTCCTATTTTCGGTACGAAATGGATAAACACACGTTCATCCACATTATATTGCATCTATTATGCAGATGTACATTCACTCAGCCTATTTAAATCCGCTGACCATCTCTGCGTCCTCCTCGTCGTTCATCCTCCCACCAACGTTCTACCATTTGTAAATTTGGAAATACTAAATTTCGTTCCACAGTCCAAATCATTAATACATAATGTGAACAGTTGGGGGTCCTAGCCTTCATCCCTGTGGTATTCCACTGTTACTGCGTGCTAGCCAGAAAGAGACACATTTATTCAAACGTTTTTCTTTCTATCTGCTAGCCAGCATTCTACACATCTGAAGATATTGCCCACAAATCCGTGGGATTTAACTTTACATTAAAATATGATATGGGAAACGTCGACGGAAGCCTTCTGAAAGTCTAAATAAACCACATCCGCCGGGTCCTCATGGTCAACTTTACTGGGTACATCTTCAAAGAATCCCAATAGATTTATCAAACATGATTTCCCTTTCATCAATCCATACGAGCTTAATCTGATTATACCAGTACTTTCCAAATGTTACGCTGCTAATTCCTTGCAAGTCCTCCACTGTTTAATTTGGCTGGCTGGTGTATAGTTACTTTTTTTTCTCTCCCTCCCTTTTAAAAAATAATCATTAGTATTGCTGGTTCCGGAAATCACATGCAGGATGAACGTCGGGCAACATATCAACATCCAAAGGTCGTTATAAACAAAGCATAATCTTCTTTAAATGGTAGTTTCCTTAGGTTTGCAAAGGGGTGCAAAAAGAGTCAGGTCACAGTTCACCTTTTCTCGCAATAATTTGCCGTTTAAGCTTTCGCGGTTGGGGTTAACTGATCATGTTCGTGACTCATCTTGTTCTCACCTGCATCTTGCATTTCTTTATTTAAAGCTGCTATTTCTGTCATGATTAAAAACACAACTCGATTGGTCGCATCAGAACGGCAATTTCTGAAAATTAACCTTCTTTTCTCAATATTGCACACTTTCAAATTTGCAGAAGAGACAATGGATAAATTGATGACTTTGTTCAGAATGTCCATTTATTAGTTACATTTAGTGTTCCAATTGTTATGAGCACAGTACCTGGAGGAAAAACTAGGATACCCCTCGCACCGATTTAGCAGAGGCAGCTGTTCAGAACAGTCGTTTAGTAATTAACTGGGAAGAATGAGTGTTGCATTGTAATGAATCCACGGGCGGGATAAAACTATTGCAAACTCCTATTTCACTTTTTCGAAAGTTCATCGTCAATCAGGGACAGACAGTGCACAGTGACATCGGCGTCAGCACGATCAGTAGGCTAAAATGCTACCCTTGCACAAATACCTTCATCAAGGATCTAACAGGGAACGCCAGCGTAAGTGAAGCGACGGCGAGGTCGGGGTAGCAGGAAGGAAGAAGCAGTCGAGCTTGAAGTGGTGGCCAAATCAAGTTTCTGGCAACACGGTGCCGTCGACTCCACCCCGACCAACGCTGGTCTTTGGAACAGTCAATGTTGGCATGGATGTGAGCATTTAGCTGAAAGGTAAAACTCAATAGGCTTTGCTGAGTATGCGTTCCCGGATGGCAACTTACGCACCAAGCTGAATAGTAGCGATCACGACCTCCGGACCTTTTAGTGACGATCACTGATTACTCTTGGTCCTCGATATTCTGCCGCTCGGAATGGCCGCCCTAAACTTAATGCAGGCCTTGTGGGGTGGTCACGAAATGGCAGGCAGTGTCACCTCTTCCGGAACACTCTCATTAGGTGATACAGTACGGCGGCACTAAAATAGCAGCAATGTTAAGAAATGAAATTTTTTGCGGTCCATTCAGGCCCTAGGGTGGAAAGGGTCTATGTTAAAATTCCACCCCACCACCTTTAGATCAATATCGACAGTTACTCATCGGACTTACTT
This sequence comes from Scyliorhinus canicula, assembly GCF_902713615.1. NCBI lineage: Eukaryota > Metazoa > Chordata > Chondrichthyes > Carcharhiniformes > Scyliorhinidae > Scyliorhinus > Scyliorhinus canicula. Next base: position 76,004,320 of record NC_052157.1, read on the forward strand.
ACAGGACAGCATTCCAGAGCTGTGTTTATGATGGATATCTCAAGTGTTGTTTCACATGGCCAAATAATATATCTGAAATAAGGTAATCTGAAGACGCCATGTGAAGTCCAATTTGACGATTGTCTGTTTTCCTCGTTGAGGGGGAAAGCAGACGGATGGTAATTGAACCGAGGTCATCACCTCTTAGGCAAGGGGCAAGGTTGAGCAGCTGGGCCTTAATGAATAACCACATCCAGTACGGAAATTAAAGCCGTACTGTGTCTTTGCTCTGCATTACACAGCTGTCTGGCTAAGCGAACTAAACCAGCCCCCAATAATGTGACTGTGAAGTATAGTTATTCAATTCATGTCCGGGGAAATCACACTGTGCGCCCTCACTGGATATTCGAACAGCACAACACATGTCAAAATGGGCCAGTCAATCGGTGGGTGATCACTAGAAGCTAAAACGTGGGGCGTCGTCCTTAATACAATAAAGCTCTATCGAACTCCTCAAATGTACTGATGTATCCAAACGGGCCAAAAATCACATTGAGAAAGCCGAGCGCATTTTGTACAAAGCATTACCCGAGACTTTCTCCCGCATTTCTTCATCTGCAATTGATCAACCAGCACAGAGAACAGATTAGTACTTTGAAACAGGAATTTGTTTCCTGTCTCAACTTGGAAGTTGTGAAACGACGCAATGTGCATCAGAGAAACATCAAATACATCTGCACATGCAGGCACAAGTTCATGTTCGGATTGGCCTTAGTGGAATTGGTCTGTGCGTGTTGTCTTCACGAGTGACTTAAAATGAGATAGGGGCTGCATAAGGGTAGAATCATTCCAATTATCTCATTCAGCATGCTCATTCACCACGCTTAGTGCCTTATGTCACAATAGTTCATGACATGTACTAGATGATTATAGCAATTCACTTCAACGGGACATTAGAAACACGTGACTAGCATTCCATAGGTTTTCAAAGGCAGCGGACACATACGATCTACGCTTCCAACTCACCTATCGAAAAATACATTGCCCAACTTTCACCTGTGTTGCGCCAAATACGTGGAACTCCCTAACTAAGAATGCTCTGAGTGTTTCTATAATATGTGTGCTGCAGGGGCCAATCAGGTTGCTCAACCTCAACGATTCAATTGCACGGTGGCACTGCTGCCTCACAATGCCGGAGGCACAGATTAAATTCCGGCCTTGGGTGACTGTCCGGGTGGAGGCTCCACGGTCTACACGTGTCTGCTTGGGTTTTCTCCCGGTATTCCGGTTACCTTCCAAAGCCAAAACTGTGCAGAATATAAGCATTGGCCATTCTAATTTGCCCCTCAGCGTCCAAATCTGTGCAGTTTAGATGGTTTGGGGGATAGCGCAGGGAAATTAACATAAGTAGGTGGCTATTTCAGAGGGCCACTTCAGACCCAATGTGCCGAATGCCATCCATCTGCACTATGAATAGAGTGTAAGTAGTGATGGGAGGGCTCAAATCGGGTGTTCACTTCTGCTTTTTGTGAGAATCCCGACTCAAGCGTTTTAGCCTGTCTCCAGGAATCTCACCTTGCAGAGTTGGAACGATAACTTGGGCAACTGTGGAGTAGACTCGATGCGGAATATATAGTTGGAATTCAATAAGTTGGAGGTGATTTCACCGACCGACAAAAATCCACAGGCAAGAGGGGTATGGAGTTAAGCAAAAACAGCAAGATAACTAGCCAGAGAGAGCAGTAATGTCCTGTGGCCTATCATTTGCAAAGCAAAAGTAGCACATTCAATATGTTGGGGGCCATAGTCTCCTGGAGGAAAGTATGGTGAGCCAAATTTGTTGCCCCAATGTTGGCTCTACCTCATGGCAGAGGATAAATAAGTTTACAGTAGCTGTAAGTGATCCATTCGTTCGGGGAATAGATATGCAATTCGGTGGACATATTGAGAAGCCTTATTGGTCTGTACCTGCTTGTTGTTGGTTTCAAGAATGGCACAGGGCATTCTGTGGCGGTGGGGGGATGTACAGATAGTGATCATGGAGCAAATTGGTATAAACAGCGTGGGCAAAAAGTGCTGAGGTCGTGAAAGCAGAATACAGGGATTTCGGAAGTATATTGAACACAGCATTGCTGCTACTGTCACATATTAGTTAGAGAAGAAACAACAGCATACATCAGATGAACACCTGAATAATAAATTGGAACGGGGGGGGGGTCCGCCTACTGGGGCATTCGCATGAGTTCCTGTGAAGATTGGTCAACTCGAAATGCTGCACATAGTAGTACGAGGTTTGGTGACCTATTTGGAGTAGTTTCCAGAAATGCTTGGCTGCAAAATCAATAAACATACCAGTGTATTTTAATACCGGTGATATTTTAATACCAGAAGACAAGGCTATAACAAAAATGAGAGCAAAAGTTAGAAAGTGAGTAAGGAATCACAGAGGCAAAGGAATTCAGTGACAGACTCAAACACGGCCACGGTGGAAAATATTTGGAACGGGACCAGTCACGTTAAACCGACATGACTTAAGACTTTGTACCTTAATTAGCCGAACATTTGCAATGTAGTGGATGCAGTGATCGGAAAAATTGAAACGAGCGGAAATGATACACTCGGATGGGTTTACATGGATGGATGAAGAGAAAATTTACTTAAAAATGAGGAAGGGTATTAGCTCCGAGGATGTGAAATCTGAATTGTAAGAACTGAGAGGCTGTAAACGTTGTATACTGAATCCAAAAACTGCAGCGGTAACTTTGGGAACATCAGCAAACTAGAATGTGGAGACTCATTCTATTTTGGAAAAACAACGGCAGCATGTTGCGGATTTTGTCATTCACTTTAGACGCTCATGTCCGCTGAAAGTTTGTGCTGGCGTGGGGTGGGAAACCCCACTAAAAAGCTGCGGGAAGAGGGAATCCTATCACTGGCGATATGCGCGCAAGCGAGAAACACATGCCTGGCTGATCGCAAGCATGGCACCGCACCCCAGCCTTCAATTTATGAGTGACTTGAATCTGCATCCATAATTATCATAATACCGTTGAAGATTAATTCATTAAATGTTTCAGGTGTAATTGTCTGGACTAATACGTTGTTGAACCAAAGAGTGAACGGACAAGTCAAGATTGGGAAAGGTGTAATTCAGTGCTGCGAGGTGCCTTGGGTATGAGCCACGTTAATGTTATAGAATTTTTCATCAAGATGCAGATTGTCATAACTGATTGTGAACAGAGGGTCGTGAAATAAACTTCTCGTACTCAGAAGATGTGAAGCACGTTGAGTCTACGTTGGGTTTGTGAACATGACTAAAAGGGGTGGGGGGGGGGGACAAAGGATAGGTAATGGCAAAATATCAAAGTGCGCATGGTACAATTGATCATGCTTGTCAGGTGCCAAAATAAAATAAAATAGGTCAAGGGGGTCAAACCGTGGCATCGCAGGGAAATTAGAGGAAAAATTAGGCCCAAGAAAGAGGCATAGCAATTAGCCAAAAAATCAACGGACCTCGGGATTTTAGCATATTCGCAGTGTAGATTTCGGCAAAGGAGGACAGACGGATTGGGTAAGTAGTTGAAATAAAGTACAGAGGTAAGTTGTGAGGAATAGAAAAACTAACTGTAAAACCGTCGATAGGTATAAAAATAGTTTATGATTGCGAGAGACAAATGTGGCACTAACATTCAAAGATATTGTAATTTGTAATAGGTAAAAAACTACATTACTTATTATCAAAATGCATAATTTTGTTCCGCATTCAGAAAGGAGGAGGTAGGAGGCAGCACGTTGGCACAGTGGTTAGCATTGCTGCCTACGGCGCAGAGGTCCCAGGTTCGAATCCCGGCCCTGGGTCACTGTCCCTGTGGAGTTTGCACGTTCTCCCCGTGCCTGCGTGCGTTTCACCCCCACAACCCAAAAGTGGTGCGGGTTAGGTGGATTGGCCATGCTAAATTGCCCCTCAATTGGAAACAAATCATTGGGTACGCTAAACTTGTAAAAGCAAAGAAAAGAGCAGGTAAATGCCGGAGCATAAATGTTGGTGAACACAGTGTTATGTGAGATTTGATGTACATTTGTATATTTAGGGAAATGTTATTGGCGAATTTGTTAGGATTAAAGGATATACGTCTTCAGGGCCCGACAATCTGCATTCCATAATGCTGAAGCAAGTGACCGTCGAAATGGTTGTTGCATTGATGGTCAACTCACAAGATTCTACAGACTCTTGAACAGTGCACACTGAATAGAGTGCACATCATGTCAGCCGGCCATTTTAGGCAGTTCGAGGAATACAGTGCTTCATTTGTGAGATGTTGGAGGTCAATGAAGCTTCCAGCATTCCGGATAATTATATCTCCAGAGGTGCACTTAATTGCAGCCTCTCACAGACCGACCACATATTTCGAGAGGCGCAGCAGTTGGAAGCAATTGGGGAATTGAGGTGGCGGAGAGCGTCTTACCCGGAAGTTTCAGAGACGTTGTTACACCCAAGGTGAAGGACGATGGGTTACCGTGAGAATGAGCAGGCAGTCAGTGCCGGAATCGTCTGTGACTGTCCCCTTCTCGAACAAGTATACCGTTTTGGATACTATTGGCGAGATGGCCGGATAGGGAAATCTCGGCATTACTCCCTGTGCTGCGTGCGAGCGAGACTAGAAATAGGACGACAATAGTGCTAAATTAGTCGCAAAACTGATGGTATATAAAGGAGGGTTATAGCTATCTGGTATATTGGAATCTCGCCCCGGGCACTTGGGACCTAAAGAAGAGGACGGGTCGCATCTAAACATGGAGCTGTGGGAGGAGTGGGACCAACAGCCCTTGTGGCGCCTCGATGTGGGACAGTTGACGGATGAGGAGGTGTGCGGGCGGGTTCGGGGGTGTATCGAAAGACCAATGGCAATGTGGAGGTGCATGTGGAGGTAGTCTGGGAGGCGTTGAAGGCGGTGGTTAGAGGAGAACTAATTTCCATTAGGGCCCATAGGGAGAAGAAAGAGAGGAGAGAGAGGGAGAGACCTGTGGGGGAGATCTTAAGGGTGGACAGGAGCTATGCAAAGGCACCCGAGGAGAGGCTACTTCGGGAACGACGGGTCCTTTAAACAGAATTCGACTTACTGACTTCGGGGAAAGCAGTGTGTTAAAGCGCAATGGGCGACATATCAGTATGTTGAGAAGGCGAGTTGGATGCTGGCACATCAGCATCGAAAGAGGGAGGTGGTGAGGGAGATTGGTGGAGTTAGGGATAAAGGGGAAACACGGTGTGGAGTGCGGTGAAAATAAACAAAGTATTTAGGGACTTCCCTGGGGATCTGTATAGGTTAGATGTATGGGGGAGGTGGGGATGCGACGATTCCTAGATCAGCTAAGGTTCCCGAGCGTGGAGGAGGAGCAGATGATTTGGCTGGTGGGAAGTGGCCGCAATGGTTTCCCGATTGAATTTTACACGAAGTACGTGGACTTGCTGAGCCCGTTGCTAAAGAGAACTTTTAAAGGGACGAGGGAGGAGGGCAACTCACCCGTGAAAAAGTCCAGGCCACTTATTTCTTTCATTTTGAAGCGGGACAAGGACCCATTGCAATGCAGGTCGTGCAAATCGATCTCGCTCCTCAATGTTGATGCTAAGTAGCTGGCGAAGGTTTTGGCCACAAGAATTGAGGGCTGTGTCCCGGGGGTGATTCATGAGGACTAGACTGGATTTGTGATGGGTAGGCAGCTGAATACTAATTAGTCGAGGATCCTCACTGTGATTATGATGCCTTCGGTTGAGGAGGAGGCGGAGGTTGTGGCGGCTATGGATGACAAATTAAGTTCTTTACCCGTCAGTCTGGTCTCAACAAAACTCGAGAGGGATCTGTAGGTATGGTATTATTTATTTTTAAACAACTTGCAAAGCTAACCCGCTCTCTAGTGATGCAGAACGCATACAGTCTGCTGAAGCTCCCAGAACCAAGTGAGGTCGAAGACAAATAGATCTCTGCACATATCATTCAAATGGCATCATGTTTCATATACAATATTCCCATAGGTCATCCTATACACATCCTGACCGGGCCATATATCCTGATTGGCTCACTCGCATTCCTCAACCCAGGGCCTCTTGTTACCCAGCATACTTTTCACCATCCTCTGCACGAGGCTCCCCTCCGCCCTTTCTGGCCATGCTTTGCTCAATTTCTTTGTTCTTTGTCTGTGAACTTACTAACATCAGACCGGCTCTATCCTCTGCATTATTCTAATTAATTATCCTATTTTATATCACATTAGTTTGTTCAGTTCCCCATTCCCTACTTTTATCATTGCATGATAACCTTTCGGTCCAATCCGTAGCTAAGGACACACAGCGAAGAAAATTCGTCACTGGATTGACAAATCTTGTGGCAGCACACCGTCATCTGCTGCACCCTCGTGGAACCTAACAACAAGATTCCAGGGGCATCTCTCTGTTCCAGTGCAACCTGCATTTTACCAATCACGCATTTCAGGATGGCCAGGCCCACAAGGATGCTTCCGAATGTCACTGCTAAATACATGACCATATTTATCAACCAGTCTTTCAAACCTCCGAATACCCAGTTACCCCAAGAGCCAGGTCCTGCATACCCTCCAGGTGATCCCGTATGCGATCCATAAATGTAGTGATTTAGCGGTTATGTCTTGAACTCGCACGATACACTTGCCCTGCACTATGGCAAAAACGCCACTCTCATGGTCCAGAAGATAGTCAGGAGCATACCGGTTCTGCATGGCAAAAAACCGCAGTTGAGGCAATTATTTCGTTATTTCCCCGAGGGCTCCCAAGGTTTCGTTTCCCAGGATGGTAATGCCACAAATAAAAGAATTGCTATCGCTGACCTCCAAGGAACCCCCCATAGCCGGTGGTGCTGAACCTCATCGTAAGGAAGAGTAACTTGCTCTGGCGGTGGCTCGGAACGCTGACAGTGAACCATCGTTTGGGGAGTGCCCCAAAGCAGTGGAATAGAAAATAACCTAGAGTAACAGACAACCCGTCCCTGGCCATACAAGCGGTGGTAGATCTGGTAGAAGAGATTGATACTACTCAGCTTTCCCTCATTCTGGGCCCTAAATGAAGGGCATATGTCTCCTGATAACCCACGTTATAGTTGCACCCCCTTCTCACACGCTCCGTCCTCTCTCTAGTTCTCTCTCTTTCTCTCTCATAACCTCTTCCTAACCTCTCCGCACTGTCTGACATTACCTTTATGTCACCAATCTTAATACATTCCAAAAACAAATTTACATGTACTCAAAAACAAGGCAATGTCCATGCAATGTTCCCTTCCCATCGCCAGGACCAGTGCAATTGCTTCATGAGTCCTGCATTGTCCGTTATCCTGATAACCTTCCATGGGTCGATACCATGTCCTCGTAATTGGGGGGAGCGGAGAACGTCACCTCTGCATCAGTGAAATGTCCTTGTGATTTGGTTGGGGTTACAGATATAGATGATATTTCCCTTTTCCATTTCCGTCGCCAATGACACTCCGAGCGAGGCGAGGCTGAAGATTGCCCAGGCAGCCCGTATCCAACCCATCATGCTCCACACCTGTAAAACAGCGCTGGGGAAGGGAGGCAGGTCAGTGACCGACGTCTTTACATTGGTGGATGTGGACATAAGCACTCCGCTCCTCCACTTTAACTGCAGTGGGGGTGGTAAGGAGAAATTGGACGGGCCCCTCCCATCGTGGCTCCAACCCTTTCCGGGTCCAACTTTTCACCATGACATAACTTCCAAGCTGAACTTAAAGCGAGCGATGTAATGGGGACGGTGACGACGAGATGCTCGGACCTGGCCATGGAGCTCCTTGAGGAACTTAATGAGGGCTAGAACATAGGTAGTCATTTCTTCAGTCATATGGTGAAACTGGACCAGTTTGGGAACATGCAGGTTCCAGGGAGTTCTAAGAGGCCTGCCATAACATTTCTGCCAGTGTACCCCGCAGCTGGAAGAGGGCAACGGGGAGCAACTTCAGCCATGACAATTTGGCTCTTAATTTAGCCAATTTAACTCAATTTAGCCAATTTAGTTTTGAGTGTCTGAATGCGTCTCTCAGACCAAGCCGGCCGGAACTCAACCAGAACTCCTTGTTAATCTGTCCAATAAAATGAGGCCCATTATCTGATCTCAACTGAGCTAGCATGCCAGTCCGGGGAATGATTTCCTGCTTCAGAACTTTAACCACAGTAGAGGCTTTATTATTGGTAGTCGGATACGCCTCAATCCATCTACTGAACACATCCCGAATAACCAAGACATATTTATAACATTGATACCTTTCCAACTCAACCTAATCCATTTGGAGCCTCTCAAAGGGACCACCGGGCAACGGTGTTTGCTCTATACCACAAGGGATACCTTTGTTGGTGTTATATTGCTGACAAATCGAACACCGATTACTGATACTCTGTCTGGGCAAGCCCCTGCATTTTAGGATACCACCAAGTGTCCAGTAACAAATCACTAATCCCCGAGCCCCACAGTGAGTTGCAAAGTGTACACATTCAATGACCCATAATGCTACCTCATCAGACATACAAGTCTGATGTGCTGGCGTGGTCCATAAAGAAGAAACATAATCATATGTACAACCTAAACGTTTTCCACATTTGTTTATCACTCTCAGGAGCATCCTCCTGTAACCTTATGACGTCTTGGATGGTTGGCATTGGCTGGTCAGAGCCAGACCTACTTATTGCAGAACGTTTAGTCTGTCTTAACATTTTCGACACCAACACTTGCTGATTTTGCACAGTTGTCCGCGCTGCACAATCTGCACGTTCATTACCAACGTCAACCGGGCTCTTACCCTTTGTATGGGCAGCGCATCTAATGATGGAAGTCTGCGCGGGCATAAGGAGGGCCTGCAGCAGGTCATTAACTAATCCACGCTGGGATATCTCCGTGCATGCCGAGGTAAGTAATCCCCTATTCTTCCAGAGTTGTCCGAAGTCATGAACTACTCCGAAGGCGAATCGTGAGTCAGTATAAATATTTACCCGGCCATCTGCCCCAATTATACCTTCATGGGTAAGGGCAAAATGTGCGGCCTGTTGGACAGAATAAGGGGTCTGAAAAAAAGCCGATTCTGTGGTCACGTCATCCTGATCCACGATTGCGTAACCGGACAGTGTCCGACCAGTGGGGCTTATTCATGCACTGACATCAACATACATAATCATGTCAGCTTGATCTAACGGAATATCACTCAAATCCTCCCTTATCGTAGTAGCTTCCTGAATCAACGGTAGACAGTCATGGCCAGGCGCGCCTTCATGGTCAGGGGGACCGCTATGACAACATGCTGGATTGATAGTGGTACAATATTTAAATGTCAGATGTGGATTGTTTAAAAGGTATATTTCATACCTATTCTGATGAGCTGCGGTAAGATGCTGAGCCTGCAGCTGCCTCAGTTGTGCAATGACCGCGTGGGAGCTATACATCGCAATGTCCTGTTGGAGAGTTATATTGGCGACAGCCTGCAAACTATTGTATATCGCTGACAAGATCTGGGTGCAAACACGGTGTCCCAAACCACTGGATCAAGTTTGGAAGAGTAATATGCCACGTGCCGGTGCTTACCCCTATGTTGCTGGTGGGTACCGCTGTATATCTGAAACGCTCGGTCGAACAGGGGCCTACCGAGGGCCGGTGCTTGTAAAAAGGCCTGCTTCAGGCAACGGAAGGCTTCGAGTGCCTCGGTGGTGAGAGTAAAATTCCCCCCGTTGCTAGTATAAGATGTCAGTAGATTTGTATAGACAGCGATGCTTTGTATACACTGCCTGCAATAATTCACCATACCCAGCCAATGACGGACCTCCTTGGCTGTGGTAGGGGCGGGGAATTGGCATATGGGTTCAATCCTACTGGGTTCGAGACATCATCCTGTGGCTGTAAGTAAGACTCCTAAGAACTTGGCCTTTGTCTGAGCCAACAGGACATTTGATTGTGAAACAACATAACACAACAAGGATAGGTTGTTTAATAACTGGATCACAACATCCCTGTTACTGGGCTCATCGGGTCTCACTACCAATAGGTCGTCTACATACTGCACGAGGGTGGAACCATGCTCCAATGTCAAGGCCTGGAGTTGGGTCTGTGGACGTCTGGAGAAGAGCGCAGGTGTGTTGACGAACCCCTGAGGCAGTCGGGTCCTGGGATACTGCTGTCCATTGTAAGTGAAGACAAATATTGGATTTCAGAGGCGAGTGGAAGAGCAAAGAAAGCGTGCTGGAGGTCAACTATGGCGAAGACCCGGGTCAAGCTGGAATTTGATCCAGTATGTGGGCGGGATTAGGGACGAGAGCATGTAATGGCTGCGTGACGACCGGTTTGCCTGGTTTGGGAGACGCAAGTATGGCAGTGTTACACTGGTTTGCTGGAGCTTGTTTAGCTCATTGGGCTAAATCGCTGGCTTTTAAAGCAGACCAAGCAGACCAGCAGCACGGTTCGATTCCCAGACAGACGCCGGAATGTGGCGAATAGGCGCTTTTCACAGTAACTTCATTGAAGCCTACTCGTGACAATAAGCGATTTTCATTTCATTTCATTTTATTCTGATTAGCAAGGGACCAGAATACCCTGTTGCAACACTTCCCGGTTTAATTTGTCTGTAGACAGGGCAGCTTGGGGTTTCAGGGCGTATTGCCGAATGGAAGGCAGCGTTAAATGGTGCATAATCGTTACCTTAATGGGTGTAACATTTGGCTGTCCCTCTTGTGATCGGTATTCTGCCGAGACCTGTGGGTTGACATATTCCAAAACGTCACATCCCAGGTGATGCTGGAGTTGATTGTTAATCGTTTCAGGGACCTCAAGATATTTTATTGAAGTACCGTCTGACAAGACTTGATGTTTAGCTCAGGCTGTTTAGCTCACAGGGCTAATCGCTGGCTTTGAAAGCAGACAGCAGCACGGTTCGATTCCCGTAACAGCCTCCCGGAACAGGCGCCGGAATGTGGCGACTAGGGGCTTTTCACAGTAACTTCATTTGAAGTCTACTCGTGACAATAAGCAATTTTCATTTCATTTCATGCGCACTCTGTTGGATTTGAATGATCCACTGCCTTCCTTACCATCAGATCCTTGGCATGGGTCGTGGACATGACGTGTAATATGAGGGCCCACAGAAGCTGACTGTTGCCATAAATGTGGTGGTATTGCAACAAAATCGGCTGTATCTTCTTTTCCAGCGACTGTGGCTGTATTCTTGACAGGCCATTCGCTCCCAATTAACGGCCGGTATTCCAACTCCCTGTTCTGTTCGGTTCTGTAATAGGCCAGGATAACGCGGTGCAGTGAATGTTCAATGTCCAACGTCCAACACTGGGGTGTGATAGAAATATATCACTGTTGTCTCATCCTCCATGATTGAACCGTTACCCCTTCGTCTTCCACTCTAGCTGTAGCTGGAAGATACACAGTAAATATCGTGCCAACAAGTTACAATCCAATCCAGTAGTCACCACAAACTGAAGATCTATGGACTTTTTCTCATAAGTGACTGTCACAGGTTCAGAAATAGGATACTCACACACCTGGCCTTGGAAACTCGACAAATGCTGGGTATGGTCGGATAGTGGTAGTTGAAGTTCTGATTGCACCGAAGAGATGGCTGCTCCACTATCGACTATAAATGAATAATGTTGATCTCCTATCTGCAGAGAGATAATAGGTTTCCTGTCCGATTGGAGAGTTCTTATGCCTTAATCATCTAGTCAATATCGTGTTGGGAAAGAGTTTGCCTGGGAAAGATCAGTGTACATCGTCTGTCCTCCGCTCGGTGGATACCCCCTCCTTTGGGTCGGGTAGTCTCCTTCTGCTCTCTTTCTTTTAAAGGGGCAATCCTGATGCCAGTGATCTGTACAGCCAAAATTAAAAGATGCATTTGTCCCTCTATATCTGCCCCGTCCTCTTTTCCCAGTGGACCAATGGCCCCTCAGAGGGAACTGCAATTGTAAATTTGTTGGTGCATACGGTGGGCCATAAAGAGGGGCTGAGGGTCCATTCGGGTGTGTTTGTAATCCTCCCCCTTGTTGATCTGCCCACCCAAAGTCACAATATTGGGGTCCCAGCTGGTAAGCCACTGTATCTGCCGCTGGTTGGGGTCTCATATCATCCTTTTTCATTACATACTCAGTCTTAATCTTTGTAACTGAGCCTCCTTCCTGGCCTCCTCCTCCTTCCAATAAAATCTGACTGCCTGGGCCATCTGGGAAGGGTCGTTCTCTGTCAAATTCATGTTATTTCATTTCACGGCAGTAGCCACGGAAGGTGGTAGGCAATGCATTAACATAGCTCAATATTGAGGAGAATTCTGACCACTTTTGTACTGCAAGTCGCCTGACCTCCCACGGTAGATTTCATTAAAGCGTTCCAAAAATTCCTCTAGCTCCTCAGTCCTTATAGGTTTGAGGTCTAAGATAGCAGAAATGTGTCTGGGCTTTTGAAATGTGGCATTCAACGCGTTCAGGATTTGTGCCGTCTATTATCGTCCAAGGCATGGGCTTGCTGAAGTGAAGCGTGGCTAGCATAATTTAAGTGGTTGAGGTGACTGCGGTACTCTTCTGGGGTCAAAACCTGCTCGACTAAGGCCCAGAGGTCCCTCGAATCAGCTTGATAAACTGAGATAGTACTTCTAAGATGGTCCACGAGAGCAGATGGAGATTTGTTCCTGTCTGGGATTGCAGCCAGAATAGCCATCAGCTCACTGGGTCTCCATGGGAGATAAACGTCTATCGTGGGCTGGACTGCTGCTGTAGCAGCATTAGGGTTGGGTATTTTCCTAATCGGCAACCTTCTCAGAGTCACACTAGCGGATTCCTCTGGTTCGTCAAAGAATTTGACGTCCTTCTCTTCCGATACGGTGGTGGTGGGGGGGGGGGGGGGGGGGAGGGGGTGGTGCTCCGGCTCCTCAGAACCATTCCCGTCCTCGCCTTGTTTTCTCATAATTTTGTATCCTATCATATTGGCCTTAAGGGATCTAGATGGTATGCGTAATTGTTTCTGGATGGGAACAGGCCCCTTTCCCTTTATTTGAGATCGGGTCCGAGAGCTAACCGGGCTTGTGGAACGGAGCTCCCCTTCTCTAAATGACGTGAAGTTGCAAAAATAGGACCCAAATTATCAATTGAACTGGAGAGGCTGGCATAATTTAAATCTGGGAAGCAGCGACTGGATATAAATTATGATACCCTAGTGGTTCTGGAATTAGTGCAGGCAATGCCACTGGTGCCGACGGGACTCTACCCGACATGGTACAATTCTCTAGGACATCCTCTACCTCTGTCAATGCAAGGCCAGCCATTGAACTACGTACCCCATTTTTTTTACTCGAGTCTGCCTTGTTCGGTATCTCCCTCTCTTTACTTGCGCGCTTTCTGAATTCACACTCATTTTTCAACATCTCCAGAGTTTTAAGGTTCTCCCTTCCACTAATTGTAATCTCCATTTTAAGGGCATTTTCTTGCCAACTTGATAACATGATCTTATCCCTCTCTTCTTGACAATATTGTCTCCATAATCCAATCAACTGTTTGGCTTTCATACTTTGTTTTTTTTCCCATATATCACCCTGAATTTTTTAATGATCTCCAGATCTTTAGTGCCCTCTAGTGGCCATTCATCACCCAATTACTTCATTAAATTTTCTGTAATTTTTCTAAAATCTTTTGCTATATCTGGACAAATATCACATAATATTTGCAATTAATTGTTTGGACCACTCGTGTTATCCAAGACATTCCCCATAATCTTGAACTAGTCCTCAAGACTGCGTTATTCGCCAGTACAGCCAAGGATACAATTTTAGCTTAATCAATTATACTTTCCAAAACATACGTGGAACTGGACTATCTTTCCGAAATCCCATGAATTCCGCAATCAATCCTTAACTGAACTATCACTGTGATATCTCATCAGTCTTTCTCAACCCTCAGTCGCACCTGCATCGACAGATTTTTTTTAATTTTCTAAGACCCAGACTGCCCTTTGATTTTGTCGAGATAATCCTTCCAGACCAACCGCAAATGACCAGACTAATCAGGCCATGGGAAAAGGGGAAAATCAACGTGGTCATTTTCCAGCTACTCACAATGTGGGCCCAGTTCCAATTTACTTGTCCAACATCAGTCCAATTCTGATTTCGCAGATGGCCGGTGATCGTCTGGAGAAGTCCCGGGGTTCGTCACCAAATGACAAATTAAGTTATTTACCGGTCAGTCTGGTCTCAATAAAACTCGATAGGGACCCGTATATATGTTATTATTTATTATTAAACAGCATGCAAGGCTGACCCGCTCTATAGAGATTCAGAACACATGCAGTCTCCTGAAGCTCCCCGAACCAAGTGAGGTCGAAGACAAAGATATATCTGCACATATCATTCAAATGGCATTATGTTTCACATACAAGATTCCCAAATATCGTCCTATACACCTCCTGACCTGGCCATATCCTGATTGGCTCATGTAGCATTCCTCAGCCCTGGGCCACTTGTTACCCAGCATTCTTTTCACCGTCCTCTGCACGAGGCTATCCCTCCCCACCTTCCGGCTTTGCTAAATTTCTTTGTTCTTTGTCTGTGAACTCACTACCATGAGACCGGCTCTATCTGCTACATTATTCTAACTAATTATCCTATTTAATATCACATTCGTTTGTTCAATTCCTCATGGACGCGGGGAAGGCATTCAATGGGGTGGAGTGGGAGAATCTCATTGAAGTGCTGCAGAGGTTTGGGTTCAGGGAAGGGTTCATAAACTGGGTTAGGCTACTATACAAAGCCCCCTTTAGCGAGTGTGGCTACGAACCGGCAGAGGTCGGAGTACTTTTGGTTGTACCTGAGACGAGGCAGGGGTGTCCCTTATCCCCCTTGATGTTTGCACGGGCAACTGAGCCGTTATCCATGGTACTGAGGGAGTCCAGGAACTGAAGGGGATTGGTTCCGGGGGGGGGGGGGGAGATGAACACCTGGTGTCATGTATACCGATGACCAGTTGAGATATGTTGCCGACCCAGTGGAGTGGATGGCGGAGGTCATGCGGATCTTTCGGGAGTTTGGGGACTTTTCGGGGTATAGACTCAACATGGGGAAGAGTGAGCTCTTTGTGGTTCATCCAGAGGACCAGGAAAGGGGGATAGACGAGCCTCCGCCGAAGTTAGCGGAATGGAGCTTTCGTACCTGGGGATCCAGTTAGTTGCCTTACCTATGTGGCATTTATTGGGCATCAAACGTGGCGATGATTCGTAAGTGGGCTATGGAGGGACAGGGGCGGCGTCGATGAGGCCAGAGATGGCATCCTGTGTGGGTACGAGTTTGAGGGCGCTAGTGACGTCACCGCTGTCTCTCCCGCCGACAAGGGACACCAGGAGTACGGTGGTGGCGGCGACTCTGAAGATTTAGGTGTAGTGGAGGCGACACACGGGCGCGATGCGAGCTTCGATTTGGTCCAGGTTCGAGAGAACCATTGTTGTGTTCCTGGAATGATGGATGGGGCTTTGTGAGTTGGCATCGGGCAAGGATCAAAAGAATTGTTATTTGATTGGTGGAGGGGAAAATAACAAATTAGCTGGTCTCCGAGGTTCCGGCAGATTGAAAACAGCAAATGTGGCGGCCGTGTTTGAAAAAGGACGTTGGCAAAAGTCGGATAAATATAGACCAGTTGTCTTAACATCTTTCGTTGGAACGCAGAAATAGCGAGACATCTGGGTTTAAGTGATAGTTTGCGAGCCTAGAGGTGCTGGAGGAGACATTTGGGCTACCCCGGGGAACGCTTTCAGGTATATGCAGGTGAGATCTTTCTTGAAACGAAAGGTGAGGGAATTCCCGTTGCTTCCAGCACGCAGGGTTCAGGACAGGGTTATCTTGGGGTATCGCTTGGAGAGGGCAAGGTCCTGGCGATTTACCGGAATCTTCAAGAGGAGGAGGAGGCCTCGGTGGAAAGGCTGAAGGGCAAGTGGGAGGAGGAGCTCGGGGAGGAGGGGTTGTGGGGTGATGCTCTGAGCAGCGTCAATTCTTCCTCCTCTTGCGCCAGGTTCAGCCTGACACAGTTTAAAGTTGTTCAGAGAGCGCATGTGAGAGGGGCGAGGACGAGTAGGTTGTTGGGGGTGGAGGACAGCTGTGTGAGGTGCTCTGGGAGTCCATCAATTACGTCCATATGTTCTGGGCGTGCCCGTCGCTGGAGGCGTTCGGCAGAGGCTTTGCGAGGACTGTGTCTAAGGTAGCGAACACCCGGGTCAAGCCGAGCTGGGAGTAGCATTATTGGGGCCGTGGGACGAGCTGGGAGTGCAGAAGGCGAAAGAGGCCGGTGGTCTGGCCTTACCATCCCTGGTAGCCCGATGGAGGATTTTGCTATTGTGGAAAGATGCGAAGCCCCCTGGCGTGGAAGCTTGGATTAATGTCATGGCTGGCTTCATCAATTTGGAGAGGATGAAGTTTGCCTTGCGAGGGTCTGTGCAGGGATTCTTCAGGCCGTGGCAACCGTTTCTAGACTTTCTCTCGGAACGTTAGGAAGAGGTCAGCAGCTGTTGGAACCCGGGAGGGGGTAGTATATCATTTGGGGTGGCGTGGGGTTAGGGTGGGGTATTTCCCGATCTATGTTTCCAATGTATACTCCTTGCGCATTGTGTTCTTGTTTATTTTTTCTGTCGGCGGGGGGAGGGGGAGGGGGTGGTTGTTGAAATTTAGACTGAAAACTTGAATCGATACATCTTTTTTATAAGTTAATTCAATAGGGGCGATTTTTTGGGAAAAGTGACTATCATTCAGTACATTTTAAGGTACTGTAGCAAATTAGATAAGAGTCGTCCTCGGGTGAAGGTTCTAAATTGAGGGAATGCTAATTGTAATCGCAATCGGCAACTGAAGATTCTACGATGGGCGGATGTTAGATTGTAAATCAGCATCTGGCATGTGGGGGACTTTCAAATGACAGTTTATAGGAATTCTGAATCGGCATATTGCTGTAACAAAAGTATCGCGTGCATCAGGAAGCTTGGATAACAATGGATGTGGTGAATACAGTCCAAGACAAAAGCTGGAAGCATTTGTAGTGAAAGAAGCTGGGAACAGCCGAATCTTTGAAGAATATGACGCAAGTAGTACTGAGATTAAGCATGGAGTCGCGTGGGCTAAAATTGGTGAAGGAATGTCAATGACAAACAGGGTTAAGGAAAATTCAAAGGCATGTTATGTGTGACATAAAGTGGCTCAGATTAGTATGAACTGGAAGATTGGGAAATCTTAAAAAGGTAATCATAGAACAACGAAAAAAGCTAGATATAAACTTTAGCTTGATTATGATAGTCAACTAGCTCAGAATATAAAAACAGACTATTTTCTTTTACAAATATGCTGAACGAAGAAAGAGTAGATTAGGTAAATGTTGGTCCTTTAGAGGATGATATGGGGATTTAATAATGAAATTAGGAAATGGTTGAGGCATTGATCAGGTGTTTTGTATCTGTCTTCACAGTTGAAGAAACAAATAACATGCCAATAATTGTTGGCAAAGAGGCTGTGGCAGGTGAGGGCCCAGAAACGACCATTATCTCTAAAGATCTGGTGTTGGGTAAGCTAATGGAGCTAAAGGTAGACAGGTCTCCTGGACCTATTGGTATGCATCCCAGGGCACTAAAATTGGTGGAGGGGAAAATAGCAAATTAGCTGGTCTCCGAGGTTCCGGCAGATTGAAAACAGCAAATGTGGCGGCCGTGTTTGAAAAAGGACGTTGGCAAAAGTCGGATAAATATAGACCAGTTGTCTTAACATCTTTCGTTGGAACGCAGAAATAGCGAGACATCTGGGTTTAAATGTCCAATTGGGCGTACGCAGCATGAGTTCACGAAAGGCAGTCCATGTTTGACAAATTTAATGAAATTGGATGAAAACATTTCGAGGGAAGTTGACAACGGGGAACTGTTGGATGTGGCGTATCAGTACTTCCAGAAGACATTCGACATGGTACTGCACAAAAGACTGTTGCATCAGATGATGTTGTTTGTATTACGGGTAATGAATTAGCATGGACAGAGGATAGGTTAACTGACAGAAGGAAAAGAGGGGATAAATGGATGTATTTTCTGGTTAACGGTTGGTGACTAGTGGTGTGCCTCAGGGATCGGTGTTGGTCCACAATTGTTCACAATTTACATAGCTAACCTGGAGTTGGGCACCAATGTAATATGTCAATGCTCGCTGATGGCACTAAGATGAGTGCTGGAACCAACTGTGCACAGGGAAGTGGATATCTGGAAATGGATATAAAGAGTTTCAGTGAGTGGGCAAAGATCTGGCAGGTGGAGTTCAATGTTGATCAATGCGAGATCATCCATAATAGTAAGAAGTACAGCTTAATGGAGACTTACTTAAATGGTAAAACCTGCACATACTGCAGTGCAGAGAGGCCTCGGTGCTCGTGTGCATGAATCGCCAAACGTTGGTTTGCACGTGCATCAAATAATTAAGAAGGCAAAAGGAATTGTGTCCTTCTTTGCCTCAGGGATGGAGTTTAAATGATGGGAGATTACGTTGCAGCAGAAAAGAGTGCCGGTGAGGCCAACATATGGAATACTGTGGAGATTTTTAGGCCCCTTTCTTGAAATAGGATGTACTGGTACTTAAGGATGTGCAGTAGAGATTCACTGTGAGAGGATTAGTTTATGAGGAGACACGAAGTAGATTGGGACTATGAGCAGTGAAATTTAGAAGAATTAGGGAAATGTTTCCACTAGTGCCTGAAACGAGAACGAACGAACATAGCCTGAAAATAAGGGCAAGCATAATAAGAACTGCGTTAAGGATGACATTCTTCATCCAAAGGGTCGTGCATCTGTGGAATTCGCTGCCGAATGGAGGAGGTGAGGACACCTTTTATATATTATTAAGGCAAAGGTAGATAGATTTGTCAATCGTAATGAGATAAAGGATGATGGCCAGTGGGTGGGTAAGTGGAGCTGAGTCCACAAAAAATGCGCCATGATCTTATAAAATGGTGGAACTCGAGGAACCACTGGCCGACTCGTGATCATAGTTCACAAGTTGTGATGTAAACAAATTTAAACAGTTACTCGGGGAAGGTGTGGACTCACTCAATTCTGGGGCGAGAATCTATTCGTGGACCTAATGATACTAAATAATTGCTTTGCATCAGTGTTCAACAAAGACAACGACTTGGTGAATGGTGAGTCTGGGGATGAGTCTGTCGATAATCTGGACCCCATTGAGATAGAAAACGAAGACGTATTGCGTGTCTTGAAAATCATTTAGTTAGATAATTCCCAGAGCCTGATATGATCTACCCAGATTATTGCGCGAGGCAAGTGAGGGAATTGCTGCAGGGTTAACATTACTATTTGAATTCTAACTGGCTACAGGTATGGTCCCAGAGGACTGGAGAAGAGGTAATGGCGTTTTTGCGATAGGGAAGGCAAGCATGGAAATTAAAAGTCTGTGAGCCTAATGTCAGTTGTAGAAAAATCACTTGAGAGGATTATTTGAGACAGGATTTACGCCAGTTGGAAACAAGTGGAAGTATTAGCGAGAGGCAGCACCGTTATTTTGAAGGAGAAATGGTGTCTCACGACCATGATCGAATTTTTCGAGGAAGTGACGAAAATAGTTGATGAAGCTAGGACAGTGAAGAGGTCAACATGGCCTTCAGAAAGGCCTTTGGCTAGACTGGTACTGATGGTCTCGTCACACGGGATTAAGTTGTTGGGCTGGCAAGATGCATGCAGAACTGAATCAGTCATAGAAGACCGAGCCAGTTGGAGAGTGTTTTTATGAATGGAGGGCTGTGACTACAACTGTTGTGCAGGTACTAACACGAGTACCTTTGTTCCTTGTTGTTTATATAAACGATTTTGGGGAAAGTCTAACTGGTCTGATCAGCAAGCTTGTGGAAGATACTAAGTTTGGTGGAAGTGCAGGCAGCGTTGAGGGCTGTCAGAGGAGGATATGGATCGTGTTGAATACTGGGGCGAATAGAAGCCAGATGGCGTTTTATTCGGGAAAAATGTGAGGTAATGCATTTTGGAAGATCTATCACAGCTGGGAAATAGACAGTAAATGACAGAACTCTTCGGAGTATTGATAGACAGAGAGATTTGTGTGTACTGCTCCACAGGTCATTGAAAGTGATAACAGAGTTGGATAATTTAACGGAGAAGGCAGACGGCATGTTTGCCTTCATCGCCCACGGCATTGAGTACAAGTATTGGTACCTCGTGCTGCAGCTGCAGAAACATTTTTTGGGCCACACTTGGAAAATAGTGTTTAATTCTGGTCGCCAAACAACCAGAAATTTGTGGAGTGACTAGAGGATAATGTTATGAGATGTTTTTCCTGACATGTAGGGAATTAACAATGAGGAGTGGTTTGGTTAATTCGGGTTGTTTTCACTTGTTCAGGACGACCTGACAGAAGAATATAAAATTATGTGTGTCAAGAGCGGAGTGATATTCAGAAGTTCTGTTCCCCACAGGGCCGAAGAGTTAATTTACGGGGGCGAGGGCGGGGGGAGGGGGGGGGGGCATATGTTCAATGTGTGAGGACAAACATTTGAGGAAATGTGCAATAGAATGATATTTTCCACGGAGGGTAGTTGGTGCCTGGAACTCGCTGCTGGAGGAGATCATGGAGGCACGTTCGCCAATAACATTGAAGGAGTGTCTTGACACATATATAAGAAGGATGGGAATGGAGGCAGATGAACCCTAATGTTTAGAAGATTTTAGGTTATTGGGCATCATAGTCGGCGCAGGGTTGGATGGCTGACGATCCTGTCTCTGTGCTGCATTTCATTGCACTTTCCTTTTGCTCTTTTAAAAGGGTGACAGACAGAATACGGTGAATCACAGATCTGCCCGCCTCATGTTGGAAATGCGAAAATGCTGGATTCCATTGTCTGTTAATTATTTGGAGTTGACTTGAAAAGCAGTGGGCCGATTGACAGTGTGAGAATTGATGTACGGAAAGTGAATAATGTTTGACGAATCTAAGGAAATTCTTACGGAATACAGCTATTAGAGTTAATCGGGTGGACCAGAAGTTGTGACCTGTCTGAACAATCAGAATGATTTCGACACGGTCCCAGTTAAGAGCCTTGTGTGCGAATTTAGTTCGCGGGAATTTTGCCAACATGTTGCCTGGTTTCGAGGATGTTAGATACGTGGAGAGGCTGAATGGACACGGACTATTTTCATTAGCAAGGTGGATGTTGAGAGATGATCTGAAAGACGTTTACACGATTATTAGGGGCATGGATAGAGTGGATGAGAGGCACTCTTTCCCAATGTGGATGTGTCAGCAACCAAGGGACACAGGGTTAAGGTTCGTGGGGCAAAGATAAGAGGCGATGCGCGAGCCAGGTTTATCTCTGCAGAGTGTGTTGAGTGACTTGACCGCGTTGCCAAGGGAGGTTGTGGAGTCAGATACATTAACAGTGTTCAAAGGATATCTTGAAAAACACATAGAAAAGTTGGGTAGAGAGGGATACCGCATAAGGAAGTGCTGATGTTTTTGGCAAAAGTTGTTATCATGGCCATTACCGGCTTGGAGGGCCGAAGTGCCTATTCCTGTGCTCTATTCTTCTCTGTTCTTTGTTATCTTAGTTCTTTGCATGGTGCTGATTGTAATATATTTTTATGGATAACAAAGTGCTCTGTTGGAAGGAAGGAATGAAGAGGGATGAAAGCTATTTTTCCCCGCAATGGTAGGCAATGAAAAGTGGCCTCACGGTAGCATGGTGGTTAGCATCAATGCTTCACAGCTCCAGGGTCCCAGGTTCGATTCCCGGCTGGGTCACTGTCTGTGTGGAGTCTGCACGTCCTCCCTGTGTGTGCGTGGGTTTCCTCCGGGTGCTCCGGATTCCTCCCACAGTCCAAAGATGTGCGGGTTAGGTGGATTGGCAATGCTAAATTGCCCGTAGTGTAAGGTTAATGGGGGATTGTTGGGTTACGGGTATACGGGTTACGTGGGTTTAAGTAGGGTGATCATTGCTCGGCACAACATCGAGGGCCGAAGGGCCTGTTCTGTGCTGTACTGTTCTATGTTCTATGTCTGTCAAGTATGGGTGCTACGACACCATCTTGTTTTACAATTTATATGAAAGACTTGGATGAAGCAAAGTATTTTAATAAAAATAAAACAGCAAATTCAGAGTTGTTTCATTGTGATTTGCACTTTGGGTGATCGAGCAAATAGATAACTGCTACAGTATGAAGTGAATAAATATCAGCGCACCTACTTTGGTTGCAGAAAGAGGAAGACATATTATTATTTTAATTGCGGTCAATTGGATATTGAAGTGAGCAACGATACCGGGAGGTCCTATCACGTCAATCGCTCAAAGTTCATATGCATGTGCGGCAGGCAGTGCATAAGACCTGACAGCCTTACCAGCGCGAGTAATCGAGTACAACAGTCGTGATATCTTGCTGCAGTTTTTCAGGGATTTGCCACGGCCACATGTGGAATCTTGTGAGCAGTTTTGATCGCTTTATATGAGGAAGGATCTTCTTTCGGTGAAGGAAGTTAAATAAAGTTTTACAGTTCTGGCACCTTTGGATGCACGAACGTCTGAAGACCAATTGATCCGTTTAGGATAATAGTGGCAGGACTTCTTGAAATTGGGGATATTCACGATATATATAACTTTCTCAGAGGGATAGGCCCAGTCGATGCATGACAAATGTTCCCTATTGCGGGGAATTCCCTACAGGGTAAGAAATTAAAGCAGTATTAAAGTAATGCAGAACAAGGTTGGCTATCGATTAACCGATTACATAGGGCCCCATATCCTCACTCCACCAGTTGTAATCCTCCTCATCGCATGAATTACAGTCATCAGCAAGCATTATATCAATTCTTGTAGTCCCGGATGGGGAAAGCTCTGTTTCAGATTTGAAGTTTAGAAATAGCAGTCCGGTTTTTGCAGTATGGAAAGCCTGTCCAGTAAATTTGTCAAACAAGCCATATCAGTTTCGATTGCTTTCGGTAAACGAGCGGAACGTCTCCAGAGTGGAACCTTGTTTTTTTAAGCCTCCTGTGTCCTGGGTGGGTATAGAAGGAGCAACGTATGTGGTAATTTTAAAGTAGATAAGTATAGTCCGAGGACAAAAACTAGATTGCCATGATCCATATGCCTGAAAAAAACTAGCTGACATCACCCGCCGAATGCCACGCATTACAACACATTTGATAATTAGGATAAATTAACAACGAGGGAAATATTTTCTGATAAACTGATATGATACACCCGTTTGATTCGAGCCAGGACGCATTTCACTCCTTTCCTTCCAATTGTTATTAAATCAAAGAGCATTATGAGCGATAGTGGAGCGTTGATTGAGATGGAATCGGTCAGAATTCATTGATTGAGTTACAAGCAATTCTGCTACATTAAAAGTTGATTTCATTTGGCCGACGCTTTTCCTCACCATCAAGGTTTTCCTTCGTTTCGAGTGCTAAAACAATCGTGGGAACAAGAACAAATGTAAGCGATCTATGCATGGAGGTTCGTGATGCAGTAATGCACGTTGTCCATGGAAGCAATACAATCAGTTGTTTATGAAGGGTGTGTTAATATGCTTGAATTAATATTAGTTCTCTGGTAGAATTTCAAACTAACAGAAGATTATTCTTAAAAGAATCAAAAATATTGGCCGGAATTCGCAGGTCCTTGCCATTCACTTTCACCGTAGTCAATGCACCCATGGGTTTTCTAACGGCGTGTAATGTTCCAATGGGAAAACTTTTTTTGTCAAGCGCCGGGAAGAGAGAATCGCACCGCAGCTGAACAGCACGTCGTCGATAGGCACGCGGCTGTGGGAACCACAGAATACATAGGAGCCCATTATTTGCAAATAGAGCAATATAAATCCTTCTGGACAGTCTTTAAGTGAAGTATTGAACGGCATGTTGCAACGTTTATTTGGACTTGCATCTTACATCCTTCAGCTAGCTCAGGGTTAAATTCAGTTGCCGCTTATCCGACGAACCGTTTTTAAACATGTAATTGCTTTGAAAGCCGCCGAAAAATCCGCCAATAACATGTTAATACTTCATTGCCAGTCATTCAGATTGACTGTTCATAAATTGTCAAAATTTACAACGTGCTTTGAATGACAGTTGTGTCATGCGTGCAGTAAGAAACGGCATAACAGTTTTCTAAAACTCATCCATATGCTTATCCAATAAACTTTTAAATGCCCTCAATGTTGGCGAGTTCACTACTGTTGCAGGTAGGGCATTCCACGGCCTCACCACTCTTTGCGTAAAAAACCCACCTCTGACCTCTGTCCTATATCTATTACCCCTCAATTTAAGGCTATGTCCCCTCGTGCTAGCCACCTCCATCCGCGGGAGAAGGCTCTCACTGTCCACCCTATCTAACCCTCTGATCATTTTGTATGCCTCTATTAAGTCATCTCTTAACCTTCTTTTCTCTAACGAAAACAACCTCAAGTCCATCAGCCTTTCCTCATAAGATTTTCCCTCCATACCAGGCAACATCCTGGTAAATCTCCTCTGCACCCGTTCCAAAGCTTCCACGTCCTTCCTATAATGAGGCGACCAGAACTGTACGCAATACTCCAAATGCGGCCGCACCAGAGTTTTGTACAGCTGCAACATGACCTCATGGCTCCGGAACTCAATCCCTCTACCAATAAAGACCAACACGACATAGGCCTTCTTCACAACCCTATCAACCTGGGTGGAAACTTTCAAGGATCTATGTACATGGACACCGAGATCCCTCTGCTCATCCACACTACCAAGAATTTTACCATTAGCCAAATATTCCGCATTCCTGTTATTCTTTCCAAAGTGAATCACCTCACACTTAAGACCATAAGACCATAAGACATAGGAGCGGAAGTAAGGCCATTCGGCCCATCGAGTCCACTCCACCATTCAATCATGGTTGATTTCAACTCCATTTACCCGCTCTCTCCCCATAGCCCTTAATTCCTCGAGAAATGAAGAATTTATCAATTTCTGTCTTAAAGACACTCAACGTCTCTACATTAAACTCCATTTGCCACCTCTCAGCCCAGCTCTGCAGCTTATCTATGTCCCTCTGTAACCTGCAACATCCTTCCACACTGTCTACAACTCCACCGACTTTAGTGTCGTCTGCAAATTTACTCACCCAACCTTCTGTGCCCTCCTCTAGATCATTTATAAAAATGACAAACAGCAACGGCCCCAGAACAGATTCTTGTGGTACGCCACTCGTAACTGAGCTCCATTCTGAACATTTGCCATCAACCACAACCCTCTGTCTTCTTTCAACTAGCCAATTTCTGATCCACATCTCTAAGTCACCCTCAATCCCCAGCCTCCGTATTTTCTGCAGTAGACGACCGTGGGGAACCTTATCAAACGCTTTACTGAAATCCATATACACCACATCAACTGCTCTACCCTCGTGTACCTGTTCAGTCACCTTCTCAAAGAACTCGATGAGGTTTGTGAGGCATGACCTACCCTTCACAAAACCATGCTGTCTATCCCTAATCATATTATTCCTATCTAGATGATTATAAATCGTATCTCTTATAATCCTCTCCAAGACTTTATCCACAACAGAAGTGAGGCTCACCGGCCTATAGTTACCGGGGTTATCTCTACTCCCCTTCTTGAACAAAGGGACCACATTTGCTATCCTCCAGTCCTCTGCCACTATTCCTGTAGCCAATGATGACATAAAAATCAAAGCCAAAGGCTCAGCAATCTCTTCACTTGCTTCCCAGAGAATCCTAGGATAAATCCCATCAGGCCCCGGGGACTTACCTATTTTCACCTTGTCCAGAATTGCCAACACTTCTTCCCTACGCACCTCAATGCCATATATTCTAATAGCCTGGGTCTCAGCATTCTCCTCCACAACATTATCTTTTTCCTGAGTGAATACTGACGAAAAGTATTCATTTAGTATCTCGCTTATCTCCTCAGCCTCCACACACAACTTCCCACCACTGTCCTTGACTGGCCCTACTCTTACCCTAGTCGTTCTTTTATTCCTGACATACCTATAGAAAAAAATTGGGTTTTCCTTGATCCTACCTGCCAAAGACTTCTCATGTCCCCTCCTTGCTCG
This sequence comes from Scyliorhinus canicula, assembly GCF_902713615.1. Taxonomy (NCBI): domain Eukaryota; kingdom Metazoa; phylum Chordata; class Chondrichthyes; order Carcharhiniformes; family Scyliorhinidae; genus Scyliorhinus; species Scyliorhinus canicula. Next base: position 76,030,432 of record NC_052157.1, read on the forward strand.
TCTTAGCTCTCTCTTTAGATCCTTCCTCGCTTCCTTGTAACTATCAAGTGCCCCAACTGAAACTTCACGCCTCATTTTCACATAGGCCTCCTTTTTCCTCTTAACAAGAGAGTCCACTTCTTTGGTAAACCACGGTTCCCTCGCTGGACCCCTTCCTACCTGCCTGACTGGTACGTACTTATCAAGAACATGCAATATCTGTTCCTTGAACAAGCTCCACATATCCAGTGTGCCCAACCCTTGCAGCCATCTTCTCCAACCTACACATCCTAAGTCATGTCTAATGGCATCATAATTGCTCTTCCCCCAGCTATTACTCTTTCCCCGCGGGGTATACTTATCCCTTTCCATCACTAACGTAAAGGTCACCGAATTGTGGTCACTGTTTCCAAAGAGCTCACCTACCTCCAGATTTAACACCTTGCCTGGTTCATTACCCAAAACCAAATCCAATGTGGCCTCGCCTCTTGTTGGCCTGTCAACATATTGTGTCAGGAAACCCTCCTGCACACATTGTACACAGTACGACCCCTATAATGTACTCGAACTATATATTTTCCATTCAATATTTGGAAAGTTAAAGTCTCCCATAACAACTACCCTGTTACTTTCGCTCTTTTCCAGAATCATCTTCGCCATCCTTTCCTCTACATCCCTAGAACTATTAGGTGGCCTATAGAAAACTCCCAACAGGGTGACCTCTCCTTTCCTTTTTCTAACCTCAGCCCATACTACCTCGGAAGAAGAGTCCCCATCTAGCATCCTTTCTGCCACCGTAATACTGTCCTTGACTAGCAGCGCCACACCTCCCCCTCTTTTGCCCCCATCTCTGAGCTTACTAAAACACCTAAACCCTGGAACCTGCAACAACCATTCCTGTCCCTGCTCTATCCATGTCTCTGAAATGGCCACAACATCGAAGTCCCAGGTACCAACCCATGCTGCCAGACCCCCTACCTTATTTCATATACTCCTGGCATTGAAGTAGACACACTTTAAACCACCTACCTGAACACTGGCTCCCTCCTGCGAAGTAAAATCTGTGCTGCTGACCTCTATACTCTCAATCTCCCGTACCCCAAAACTACAATCCAGGTTCCCATGCCCCTGCTGAATTAGTTTAACCCCCCCCCCCCCCAAGAGCTCTAACAAATCTCCCCCCCAGGATATTGCTGCCCCTCAGGTTCAGATGTAGACCATCCTGTCTATACAGGTCCCACCTTCCCCAGAAAGAGCCCCAGTTATCCAGAAATCTGAATCCCTCCCGCCTGCACCATCCCTGTAGCCATGTGTTCAACTGTTCTCTCTCCCAATTCCTCGTCTCACTATCACGTGGCACGGGCAACAACCCAGAGATAACAAATCTGTTTGTTCTCGCTCTGAGCTTCCATCCTAGCTCCCTAAAGGCCTACCTGACATCCTTGTCCCCTTTCCTACCTATGTCGTTAGTGACAATGTGGACTACGACATGGGGCTGCTCCCCTTCCCCCTTAAGGACCCGGAAAACACGATCCGAGACATCACGTACCGTTGCACCTGGGAGGTAACATACCAAACGTGAGTCTCTCTCGCTCCCACAAAATCTCCTATCTGTGCCCCTGACTATTGAGTGCCCAATTACTAATGTTCTACTCCTTTCCCCCCTTCCCTTCTGAGCAACAGGGATAGACTCCGTGCCAGAGGCCCGTATCCCATGGCTTACCCCTGGTATGTCGTCCCCTCCACAAGTATCCAAAACGGTATACTTGTCACTCAGGGGAACGACCGCAGGGGGTCCCTGCACTGACTGCTTCTTCCCAGTCCCTCTTACAGTTACCCATCTATCTCCAGTCTTTGGTGTAACTACTTCCCTGAAGCTCCTATCTATGACCACCTCTGCCTTCCGAATGATCAGAAGTTCATCCAGCTCAAGCTCCAGGTCCCTAACACGGTTTTTGAGAAGCTGGAGTTGGGTGCACTTTGAGAGAAAATATAGATTTTCTCTCAAAATAGATGTCACACCATACACTGGCTCAGACCTTCCGTTCAATATTTAGGATAATCATCTTAAATAGAAATAAAAAAACATTATGATGTCCGTACAATCCCCTGTGAACCCGCGTATGCTCATGTCATATTTCTCTGAATTTTTGACATTCAGAACCAAGATAATGTGATATCTCCCTGTGATTCCTCCACGTGCTGTTCGTCTGGAGGACACCCCTCCCACAAGACCAGAAAGACCCGCTATTTGGTGAATTGGTCATTTTGAATTATCCTTCTGTGTACTCGAACAGCACCGGAGTCTGACGACTAGGGGATGTACACAGCAAACCTCATTGTGGTGTTCTTGCGACCCTCCTTGTGACAACAAAAATGTTACTATTATTTTGTACATCCTTACCCTTCTTTGCATTTTCTGTGAGGAAGTTCAAAAAGAAGAAGCATCGAATAAAGTTACACCTTATTCCATACAACGTTAACAATTGTTATCACTTTATTCATTATTTAAGATATGAATACCCCTTAACCGCAAATCTCAGCTCGGGTACTAGAATTACACTGTGATGGCAGAATGGTACAGTGGTTAGCACTGATGCCATAAGCGTCAATGTCGCAGGTTGAATTCGGTCCTTGGGTGACTGTCCGTGCCCACTTTGTACGTCCTCCCCATGACTGCGTGGGTTTGCTCCGGTATGCTCCCACAGTCCAACGATGTGCACGTTAGGTGTATTGGCCATGCTCAGTTGCCCCTTTCTGCCTAGACGATTAAATGGGGTTATGGGTATAGGGTGGTGTAAAGAGCCTTGGAAACGTCGTCTTTCGGAGGGTCGGTGTGGGCTATAATGAACGAATGGCCTCATTGTGCACTGTCCGGATCCTCGATCTGTTATGATTGAGCCTTGGATTTAGTCGAAATATGCTTGAAATATATGGCTGATTCGTGTGCTGCCTTACAGCATTTCCATAGCCATGAATGGTATTATGGGAAAAAAAACTATCGACTTCAGCAATGAGAAAGCCGCGGAACGGGATTCATCTTGTTTAGGTATCTAGGACACCGCACAGGCGGTCATTCAGCCCGCCAGGTCTGCACCGACACTCTGAAAGGGGACTCCACAAGACCACACCTCTAACTTAACATAATAACCACTGAACGTAACCTTCATATCCCTCGACTCTAGGGACAAATAATCGTGGCCAGTCCACCTAACCTGAACGTATCTCGGCTGTGGGCGGAATGAGGAGTACACAGACGAAACCCATGCAGACACAGGGAGAATATGCTGACTCCACACAGTCGCCCAAGGCCATAATTGAACCTGAGCACCTGGTGTTGTGATAAAGAAGTGCAAACCAGTGTGCCACCAATTATCATGAAGTGATATGACTCGGGTGATGAAAGCATTACCTTAGATCAACGTATTACTCGTACAGTGACAGAACCTATATGAATGCCTCTCCCATATTGTGAGTTCTGCATATATTTGTTTTTAAATGATACCCCTACTTGTAGTCACTGAAAATTGTTTCACTCTGTTTGCACTGTTTGGCATCATCCCCGACCGCATTTTTCACGCCGGCGCATATCCTCTGGTAACATAAATCTCGCTTCTAGCAGCTCGCCAATGGGATCCCCTGCACCACTACTTATTGTCGACACCCCCCGCCACCAGGATTTCCGCGCGCGGCGGTGCACTGCCTTCGAAATGGAAAATGCCGTCGGCGGAGAATTCAGGTGGACGATAACACCAAGCTGAATAAGAAAGTTTCAGGGGAAGTTGGGAAGAATATTCTAACAAGTCAAGCAAGCAGGGAATATGCCAGCCGCCTATCAGTTGGCGAGAAAATATAATGACATTGTTTTCAGTCGGAGAAGAACGGACACATTATATTGCCCTCATCAAGTTCCATGATTTTTCGTGGCAAAAATATGACTATCAAATACTTGGCATATATAAAGATGACAACATTGCATTCCATAATTAAAGTTAATAACGAATCAGGAAAATACTGCCAATTTAGGATGGCCAATTCTTCTCAGTTGCAGATCATTACACGGTGAAATGAAACCGGAGCACCTAGAAGGAACCCATGCAAACATAAACTCCACAAACAGTTACACGAGTCCCTAATTGAACCCGGGTCCCTGGAGTAGCGAGGCATCAGTTCTAACCACGTTTACTGATCTTTCAGTTAACTGACCTACGGTGTGCAAACGTTTGACGAATAATCACCCATGAATTTCAGATACCATTCCGCAATAGAGAGGCAGCTTGCCATCTAAATTATACACATTGCTTAAGATGTGAGGCGGAGAAAGAAAATCACAATGCGCCAGATGTCGTTGAATACTGATTTGGTATTTTTGAATCAAACGTTCACCACCGTGTGTTCTTGTTCCCGTGATATGAAGGTCAGCGTTCCAGGTCCAACGAAAAGAAAAGTGGCCAATCACGAATGCTGGAGTCATTGGTTGAATGTGAACGAAGGGACATAATTGCTATTCCGGCAAGTTTATTCTCCTTGTTCTTTAAATTTCCTATAAACTGAATGGTTGTGATGTGCATTGGCGGGACATTGGTGCGCTTTCGTCACTACGTTTAGAGCAACAGGAAAAAAAATGATTACGTATGCAAACGGAGCTTCAACTTCCAATGTTTCAACAGGATAGCGTTTACTTTACAAATATAAAAAATCCCGAATGACATGTGTAATTTGTATGCACCGGAAATTGGCTTCAAATTGCTTCAATGAAATACCTAGGCCTGGGCACCGTCCAACCAAGGAGCTTGCACATGTGCAGCGAAGTTCTCGCCATCAAGCTCTTATAATATATTTCAAGAACGGGATAGCAATGTTAAACGATTATTGCCCATCATTAGTTGACCTTGAAAGGATGGTGGCGAACTGCGTTCCTGATTCATAACTGTCCCTTGCTGTAGATGTACCAAAGGCCTTGTTCGGCGAGAGACTTTCAAGTCTGAATGTGGATTGACCTGGAGAGGAACATCAATTTCGTGGCATCCCCAGAGTTCTGCTGCTAACCATGAACCTTGGGTTAACGTTTCCTGAACACAGCAAAATAAGTTGTGTGTGGTCTGATGAAAAATGTCGTAGTAGATGCTCTTATTTTCTACACATAATAAACAGTGTGGTTAATTTCGAGGCAGATCGGTACCTTTTATGCATTCAAGCATCAAAAGGAATGAAAATAAACTATCCAGAATCCTGGTTCCCCAGTCCCTATTAGCTCATAAATTAGGCAAAATAACGATTCCCGCCATATTGAGAGGACCACAGGCAGCAGGGTAGCACAATCGCTTCACAGCTCCAGGGTCCCAGGTTCGATTCCGGCTTGTGTCACTGTCTGTGTGGAGTCTGCACATCCTCCCCATTTGTGCGTGGGTTTCGTCCGGGTGCTCCGGTTTCCTCCCACAGTCTAAAGATATGTAGGTTAGGTGGATTGGCCATGATAAATTGCCCTTAGTGTCTAAAATTGCCATTAGTGTTGGGCAGGGTTACTGGGTTACGGTGATAGCGTGGAGGTGTTGACCTTGGGTAGGGTGCTCCTTCCAAGAGCCGGTGCAGACACGAGGGGCCGTATGGCCTCCTTCTGCACTGTAAATTCTATGACATTCTATGACCATAGGATGCTTTCCGCTTTGTGGTAGAGAGCTTACTGTTGGTGGTTTAACCTGAGGGTCGCCCCAAGCCAGTTGATGGGAAAGGTTCAGAAGGCTGACCTCCACGAATAACCTTAGCCTGTGTGGAATTGAACGCAAGCTGATGGCATTGTCTGCATCACAAACCATGTGTCTAGTCCACTGAGCTAAACCAACCGGTCGCCCAATTAATTAGGGAATTATGTTGCTCTTTTTCTTTGCAAGTGAATTCAAGACTCGCAGGTCTAGTGATCTGAAATGATTCAGAGACGTGTGCTTTCTTTTGGTCTTTCTATTAAACCATCGGCATCTTTGACATCTGGTTTGAACATGGATTTTTCAGGCTGCAGAGAAAAGGGACTGATAATTGAAGAATGCAGTGATGTTCATTGCTTCTGTCTGGACTGCCCCTTATTTTCCTGACAATGAGGTGCCTATGCCGGGCGTTTGTCGATGTTGGTTTATCATACAAGGGGCTCTGATATGGGCATTTCTAAAAAGATGTGGCGGTCCCTGTTGGTAGTGTCTGTTGAGGATCCGATAAGGCTGGCCAGATGAGGAGTTACTCTTGGAGTCTGATAGAGCATCTGATGGGTGGTCTGGCATTTGGTATGATTGGAGTCCAAGAGGCGGAGGTCTGCTATGCATCGCTGGAGGGTATGAGGGTCTGATCAGTATAATACGTAGTTCCGTGGGGGGGGGGGCGTGGCTGTGGCGACCCGTAATCACCGTCGTTGCTTGAAGCAGGTAGTGGGGGTAGAAGACGCATCTACCGGACAGCTTGTAGGGAATGGGAAAGCGAATCGGACTGAAAACTGCGTGTTTGGCGCAATTCATAAAACTGCATTGAAGTGATCGGAAATCGTGGCTGAGCTCCACTCCCCGATGCCAGTGAAGACGAGGAGCGACTTTACTCCGGCGAGAGAACTCCTTCTCGCGAATTCATAATCCATGTGCTGCTCTGTCACAATTCTTCTCCTTGTCCCTAATACAATCCGCATCTAACGCCTATCCTTGGTCAGAGGACGAGTCCGAGACAGACAGTTACGGTCTGAGTGGCGTTGGCCAAGGAGCTCAGCACTTCTGGGCGGGCGAGAAATTAATTGTCCCAATATCAGTTTTGGCTCGTGACATAATGCTAGTGGAGAGGATGAGAAAGGCCTCAGTAGATTTGTTCGTAAACCTATGCGATGGCGCTCTGGAACAAGGAGAGAAGATCGTCTGACTGATTTCATTTTAGAGAAAACTTAAATAGAAAAGGAAGCACCTGTATTTGAGAACGCTCGACCATCATTTCTTGCCTGTATGAATTGTCCCTCTGAACTTGCTGGCGAGCTGCATCTCTGAGCTACTGAAGGCTAATGTAGGCACACCCATGGTATGTAATGGTGGCCTCCCTGCGGCCTGTTATATTTTCTCAGAAATGCAGCTCGCCATCATCTCCCATGGGTAATTCGGTATCGTCCCCGGTGGGAGGGGCGGTGCAGGATTTTGACCGAAGTCACAATGACGGAACAGAAACGTATTTCGAAGTAATTGAATGGAAACGTCCAGGTCGTGTGGTTCTCATTTATCTTTAGCCTTATCCTTTACGAGGGTGACCGTGCGTTCATAAGGTGCTTAACAAGAAACTTTTGTTACTTGCACAGCACAGTTTGCACTCTTGCACTCTGGATCGGTGGTGATTTGACAGAATGTCTATGGGTGGGTGATCACCATGCGTTCTGCTTTGTGCTGGACTTTGAAAAGCTTCTTTATTATTGGTGTAGTTGCATTGATTTGAGCAAAGGCGATCTTCTGACACTCTACTGAGTTGTGTCTTGAAGATTGTGGACAGGATTTTGAAGGTCAGCTTATTGTCAGCTTATTGAAGGTCAGCTTGTGTCTTCTATTAACTGCGATAGCAGAATTTGCATGTGACAAGCGAGCACGCAATCAAGGCTGGTTCTCTCTCATCTAACAATGGGCAGAATATCATAAATATGTTAAAAGTGAATTAGGCCACTAATACACATCTATTGAGGAGGAGCGGGGACAAATTGATACTCTCTCTCTGGTATATTGTATATTCCAGGGAGATGGCCAGGAAGAAAATATTGTCATCAGCGGGAAACTCCATATTCTAAATTAAATACATGCTCATTTAAAATATGCATTCAAGCTGTAATCAATCTATTCACTGTGAGCCTGAAATTGAGGGCTCAGCGGTCGCTTGCTATTTCGCCCTCCAATCTTTTCCTGACGAAAATACGTGGATCGTATTTGACGTGAATCTGGCGCGAAAGGCATTATTGGCTTTCACAGCGTTCGACGGCAGTCAATTGAGTCTTTGTTGTTATTAGTTAATTGTCGCGAGCCGACAGCAGCTTCCGCACCCGAAGTCGGCGTATTTTTGAGACTTCCTTATTTTAATGAACGGTCTAATTATATTCTGGGTATTCAGATGGATCTCCTGAATACGCATGTGCATGGGTGACACATGGTCTCTTTCCTTTCCACTCTGCATATACTGCGTGAGTGATGTGTAATTTTCGGCCATTCTGAAATGTTCCTTCAGCAGCGTGTTCCTCAGCAGCACGTTGTTTTTTGGCGGGGGATTCATTCGTCCCGCAGTTTATCAATGGAATTTTCCATTTAAGCTACATCATCCCACCCAGAATCCCTTGGGCCTGGGTGCATTGCCAGTTTGAAAAGGTAATGTAGATAACAGTAGAACTCCAGTCGATAATTGTATCCGTGAACGTACAGATGAAATATCGTCATGTACGCTCTGTTCTTCCGCAATGGCTCCTGCGCTGCGTGGAACGAGCTTTTGAGAGATGGGGATTTTCATTATGTTGATCAATGTGGCAGGCCTCTGCTGCAGCCAAACCAGTTTGGAAATATCGCACTTATTACAATCTCACAAATGATTTTCCAGTGTTTCTGGACCCTCTAGGCCTTATTGTGCACTGAGTTTTGCTCACTCACAGTTACCTTCTGCAAATCTAGCGTCAAATGTCACCCTTCCCTCTTCCGATGGCAGTCGATGGCTTCCTCCTGACCTTCAGCATTGATTCATTCTCTATGCTCTAACTACAAACCCTTTATTCCTGAAACATCCTGTGTTTTATTCTTGCCTCATGTTACTCTTCCTCCTCTTCCTTGCAATCCGTATTGCCACTTCACTCGAGTTTGTTCCACCAACACCTTTTGGAAATATATTTTAACGAACTGGTGTATGGGGCAGGAGAAGCCAAATCGACGAAAAGCACCAAAGAGTCAGAGCGCGGTCTATTCTTAACGTAGGTTCTCCAAAAAAAGTATATCTGCTCGTTGACGTCAGCTGTTTCTCTTGTCAACGAAGTGTAACTTTGATGTCTGAGATTTTGTATTTTGCGGTTGGTGTAAACTATAAGTTCATTGCGAATGTTTCTTTAAATATATGGGGAGGGGTATGGGTAGTTGTGTTTTCACATTCCTGGAGCTCCAAAGACTTCGGGTAATACTCTGGCGATCCGGCAGAACACTCGCCACTGCAAATAGTGGAATGTATATTCATTATCTGCAATTAGTGTGATAATGATCAAAAATAATCAGCTAATCTTCTAATACCCATTTGGGAAGGAAATCTGCAGTTCTCACCTCACCTATTCTGGTGTGCATGTGACTGCAGGTCGCCAGAAACCGGAATTGACCTAAGCAATGTAGACGAAAGACGTGGGCTCTGAAAAGTCCTAAATCACACAAAACATCTCAGAATCATAGCATCTGCAGTGCAGAAGGAGGCCATTCGGCCCATCAAGTCTGCACCGGCTCTTGGAAAGAGCACCCTACCCAACCCCACTTCCTCCAACCTATCCCCATAAACAAGTCACCCCACTGAACCAACAAGAACCAACACGAAGGACAATTTTGCAGACTAACGGTAATTTAGCACGGCCAATCCACATAGCCTGCACATGTTTGGACTGTGGGAGGATACCATGCACCGCAAGAAATCCACGCGCACATGGGGAGAACGTGCAGACTCTGCACAGGCAGTGACCAAGCCGGGAATCGAACCTGGGACCCTGGAGCTGTGAATAAATTGTACTAACCACGATGCTACTGGTTTGCCCTAAACATGGTAAGGTAACATGATGATGATAACGTACCGTCCACTTCACCTGATGACTCGTACTTCTCCATGATGGGCACAAAGTGCAGAGCACCGAATGTATACGGCATCGGGTATTTCACGTTCCATCATCTGGAGTGACACAGCTGCGCCATTCCTGACCGAGCTAACATGTACTAAAATACGTGAATGCTTGTCTGGGTCTTTGATATGTGGTCAGCGAACAAAAAAATGGTTAAAATCATTTCAGGCCTCATCCTCACAAAACTGTCGCAGATGCATCGGTCCACACAGTGTCAGTTGGAGTGAACATAATCCTTCTGCAAACGAAACTGTCCATTGTGTTTTCTGGCACTAAGATCGTGCCAAATGGGCAGGTTGAGAACAGGTGTAGCTCAACTCAAGACTGGGAATCGATAAGGCGCTTTGGTACGGCACCATAATTTTACTCAGCCAGAAAATGTAACATCATGACCTGGTACATCCCCCTGTCGACCATTACCTCCAGGACAGGTTCTAAGAAGAGTGCAGGAGCGCAAACGCATTGTTGATAAAAGCAGCACTACAACGCAGACAGAAAAATAGTCGTCAACCTCGTAAAGAAACAACACAGGACTAATTGCATGTGAATCGACATAAGCATCAAGTGACTGCCAGACCTAAGCGATCTCAAATCCAACGGATAAGATATAAGTTGTGCAGTCAAAGAACATAGACAAATACAGCACAAAACAGGCCCTTCGGCCCACGATGTTTTGCCGAAACTTTCACCTCGGTTAACCATAGATTATCATAGAATTTTGGACACTAAGGGCAATTCATCATTGCCAATCCACCCAACGTGCACATCTTTGGACGGTGGGAGGAAACCGGAGCACCCGGAGGAAACACACTTACACACGGGGAGGAAGTGCAGACTCCACACAGACAGGGACCCAAGCCGGAATCGAACCTAGGACCCTGGAGCTGTGAAGCAATTGTGCTGTCCACAATGTTACCATGCTGCCCTTAAGAAAAAATTAATCTACACTCCATTATTCTACCATAAGCCATGTAGCTATCCAATAGACGCTTGAAGGTCCCTAATGTTTCCGACACAGCTGCTTCTACAGGCAGTGCATTCCATGCCCCCCCCCCCCACACACACACACACTATTCTCTGGGTAAAGAACCTACATCCTGACATTCCCCCTATATCTTCCACAATTTACCTTCAATTTATGTCCCCTTTTAATGGTTTGTTCCACCCGGAAAAAAATTATCTGATGTTTACTTATCTATTCCCCTGATCATCCTATAAACCTCTATCAAATCGTCCGCCGTTCTTCTCCGTTCTAATGAGGAAAGGCCTAGCACCCTCAACCTTTCCTCGTACGACCTCCTCTCCATTCCAGGCAGCATGCCGGTAAATTTCCTTTGCACCGTTTCCAAAGCTTCCACATCCTGAGGAGACCAGAACTGAACACAGTATTCCAAATGTGGACTGACCAAGGTTTTGTACAGCTGCATCATCACCTCACGGCTCTTAAATTCAATCCCTCTGCTAATGAACGTTAGCACGCCATGGGCCTTCTTCATAGCTCTGTCCACTTGACTGGCATCTTTCAAAGATCTATGAACATAGAACCAAGATCTATTTGCTCCACTATATTGCCAAGAATCCAACTGTTAACCCTGTATTCCGCATTCATATCTGTCCTTCCAAAATGGTCAACTTCACACTTGTCAGGGTTAAACTCCATCTGCCACTTCTCAGTGCAGCTTTGCATCCTATCTATGTCTCTTTGCAGCCGTCAACAGCACATCTCACTATCCACAACTCGACAAATATTCGTATCTTCTGCAAAGACCTAACACTCACAAATCCGTCCTGACTATCCCCAATCAAGCAGTGTCTTTCCAGATGCTCCGAAACCCTAACCCTCAGTACGTTTTCCATTACCTTACATACCACCGAAGTAAGACTAACTAGCCTGAATTCCCAGGGTTATCCCTATCCCCTTTTTGGAACAGGGGCACGAAATTCTCCATTCTCCATCCACTGGTACCACCCCTGTTGACAGTAAGGATGAAAAGATCATTGCCAACGGCTCTGCAATTTCATTTCTTGTTTCCCATAGAATCCTTGGATATATCCCGTCAAGTCCGGGGGACGTGTCTATCTAAAAGTTTTTCAAAACGCCCAACAAGCATCACCTCGAGCTTACCAGTCTGTTTCACACTGTTTCACACTGGCCTGTCCACAGCTTCTGGAAACACTGCACAAACACCACCCCATCCAAAGTATTTGATCTAAAGTGTTTCCACTCAATGTTTGGGAAGTTGAAGTCACGCATGACTACTACCCTTTGACTTCGGCACCTTCCCAAAATCTGTTTCCCAATCTGTTCCTGCACATCTCTGCTGCTAGAGGGAGGCCTATATAAAACTCCCAACAAGGTGGCTGCTCTTTTCCTATTTCTGCCTTCAACCCTTACTACCTCAGTAGGTTGATCCTCCTCAAACTTCCTTTCTGCAGCTGTTACACTATCTCTAATTAACAATGCCACCCCCCCACCCCCCACCTCTATAACCAATGACCTCGAACAACCATTTCTGCCCTTCTTCTATCGAAGTTTCCGTGTCGGCCACCACATCGTAGTCCCAAGTAACGATCCATGCCTGACCCTCACCTACCTTATTGCTGATGCTTCTATCGTTGAAGTATGCACACTTCAACCTATCTCCGTGCCTGCAAGTATTCTCCTTTGTCATTGTTACCTTCCCCACGGCGTCACTACACGTTTTGGCGTCCTGAATATCGGCTTCCTTATTTGCTGAATGGTGGTGCAGAATTAAACAACTCAACTGAAGGAGGATAAATTGCCCCCTCAAAAGTCCTCTACTCATTTATGGAGGAACAAAGCATTTCTGTGCAAACGACAAGGCTGACACTTTCACAATATTCTTGAGGCCAGGACTGCAGAATCGACGATCCATCTCAGAGTCCCCAGTGATGGAAAGGGTCATCAGCAACACTCTTAAACGTCACGTACTTCTTCAGCGGTTGTAGTCATACCAAGCAAGGATAGTTGTGCTGGTTATAGGACAGCCATGCCAGTGCACGAACCTCGCACCGGGAGTTACTCCTAATCTTTCCCTCTGCCTAATCATCTCCAAGTGCTTCATCAATGATCTTCCAACCACCGTAAGGTCAGGTGTGGGAATGTTCGCTGATGATTGCACAATGTTCAACACTCTTCGCGGCTCCTAATGCATCGAATCCGTCCACTGATAATCTCCAGAGTTGTGTAGACAAGTGGTAAAAAGTTACATGACGGACCAGTGTTAGGCTGTGGCCATGTTCAAGCGGAGAGTCAAGCAAATGCCCTTTGACATACAATTGCATCACTGGCATTGAATCCCGAACTATGAACAGCCTGGGGGTTACCATTGACCATCAACGTAACTGGTCTAGTCGTTTTAATACTGTGCCTACTATAAGTTTAGAAGCTCAGATTCCTGCGGCGAGAAACTCACCTCCTGACTCATAAGACCTGTCCACCACCTACAAGGCACAAGTCAGGGGTGTCGTGGATTTCTCCTTTTTCATCTTTATGAGTGCTGCTCCATCAATCTCAGAACTTCGACACCATTGAACATAAAGCAGCCCGGTTAAATGACACCCCTTGCAAACGCATTCACTTCCTCCACCAACGATGCACAGCAGCAGTGTGGTATCATCTACAAAATGCACTGTGGAACTCGCAAAGGCTCCAAAAGTAGCACGCTCCAAACTCACGACCACCATCATCTACAAGACAAGAACATAAGAACTAGGAGCAGGAGTAGGCCATCTGGCCCCTCGAGCCTGCTCCGCCATTCAATTAGATAATGGCTGATCTTTTGTGGACTCAGCTCCACTTTCCGGCCCGAACACCATAACCCTTAATCCCTTTATTCTTCAAAAAACTATCTATCTTAACCTTAAAAACATGTAATGAAGGAGCCTCAACTGCTTCACTGGGCAAGGAATTCCATAGATTCACAACCCTTTAGGGTGAAGAAGTTCCTCCTAAACTCAGTCCTAAATCTACTTCCCCTTATTTTGAGGCTATGTCCCCTAGTTCTGCTGTCACCCGCCAGTGGAAACAACCTGCCCGCATCTATCCTATCTATTCCCTTCATAATTTTAAATATTTCTATAAGATCCTCCCTCATCCTTCTAAATTCCAACGAGTACAGCCCCAGTCTACTCAACCTCTCCTCATAATCCAACCCCTTCAGCTCTGGGATTAATCTAGTGAATCTCCTCTACACACCCTCCAGCGCCAGTACGTCCTTTCTCAAGTAAGGAGACCAAAGCTGAACACAATTCTCCAGGTGTGGCCGCACTAACACCTTATACAATTGCAACATAACCTCCCTAGTCTTAAACTCCATCCCTCTAGCAATGAAGGACAAAATTTCATTTGCCTTCTTAATCACCTGTTGCACTTGTAAACCGACCTTCTGTGACTCATGCACTAGCACACCCAAGTCTCTCTGAACAGCGGCATGCTTTAATATTTTATCGTTTAAATAATAATCCCGTTTGCTGTTATTCCTACCAAAATGGATAACCTCACATTTGTCAACATTGTATTCCATCTGCCAGACCCTAGCCCATTCACTTAACCTATCCAAATCCTTCTGCAGACTTCCAGCATCCTCTACACGTTTCGCTTTACCACTCATCTTAGTGTCATCTGCAAACCTGGACACATTGCCCTTGGTCCCCAACTCCAAATCATCTATGTAAATTGTGAACAATTGTGGGCCCAACACGGATCCCTGAGTGACACCACTAGCTACTGATTGCCAACCAGAAAAACACCCATTTATCTTTGCTTTCTATTAATTAACCAATCCTCTATCCATGCTACTACTTTACCCTTGATGCCATGCATCTTTATCTTATGCAGCAAACTTTTGTGTGGCACCTTGTCAAAGGCTTTCTGGAAATCCAGATATACCACATCCATCGGCTCCCCGTTATCTACTGCACTGGTAATGTCCTCAAAAAATTCCACTAAATTAGTTAGGCATGACCTGCCCTTTACGAACCCATGCTGCGTCTGCCCAATGGGACAATTTCTATCCATATGCCTCGAGATTTCTTCCTTGATGATTGATTCCAGCATCTTCCCTACTACCGAAGTTAAGCTCACTGGCCTATAATGTCCTGCTTTCTGCCAATCTCCTTTTTTAAACAGTGGCGTCACGTTTGCTAATTTCCAGCCCACCGGGACCACCCCAGAGTCCAGTGAATTTCGGTAAATTATCACTAGTGCATCTGCAATTTCCCTAGCCATCTCTTTCAGCACTCTGGGATGCATTCCATCAGGGCCAGGAGACTTGTCTACCTTTGGCCCCATTTGCTTGCCCATCACTCCCTCCTTAGTGATAACAATCCTCTCAAGGTCCTCACCTGTCATAGCCTCATTTCTATCAGTCGCTGGCATGTTATTTGTGTCTTCCACTGTGAAGACCGACCCAACAAACCTGTTCAGTTCCTCAGCCATTTCCTCATTTCCCATTATTAAAACTCCCTTCTCATCCTCTAAAGGACCAATATTTACCTTAGCCACTCTTTTTTGTCTTATATATTTGTAAAAACTTTTACTGTCTGTTTTTATATTCTGAGCAAGTTTACTCTCATACTCTCTCTTACTCTTCTTTATAGCTTTTTTAGTAGCTTTCTGTTGCCCCCAAAATATTTTCCAGTCCTCTAATCTCCCAGCAATCTTTGCCACTTTATATGCTTTTTCCATCAATTTGATACTCTCCCTTATTTCCTTAGATATCCACGGTCGATTTTTCCTCTTTCTTCCGTCCTTCCTTTTTGTTGGTATAAACCTTTGCTGAGCACTGTGAAAAATCGCTTGGAAGGTTCTCCACTGTTCCTCAACTATTCCACCATAACGTCTGATCTCCCAGCCTACCTTAGTTCTTCTCTCATCCCCTTGTAATCTCCTTTGTTTAAACACAAAACACTAGTATTTGATTTTACTTTCTCACCCTCCATCTGTATTTTAAATTCCACCATATTGTGATAGCTCCTTCCGAGAGGATCCCTAACTATGAGATCATGAATCAGTCCTGTCTCATTACACAGGGCAAGATCTAGGACCGCTTGTTCCCTCGTAGGTTCCATTACATACTGTTCTAGGAAACTATCGCGGATACATTATATAAACTCCTCCTCAAGGTTGCCTTGACCGACCTGGTTAAACCAATCGACATGTAGATCAAAATCCCCCATGATAACTGCAGTAACATTTCTACATGCATCAGTTATTTCTTTGTTTATTGCCTGCCCCACCATATCGTTACTATTTGGTGGCCGATAGACTACTCCTATCAGTGACTTTTTCGCATTACTATTCCTGATTTCCACCCAAATGGATTCAACCTTATCCTCCATAGCACCGATGTCATCCCTTACTATTGGCCGGATGTCATCCTTAAATAACAGAGCAACACCATCTCCCTTACCATCCACTCTGTCCTTCCGAATAGTTTAATACCCTCGGATATTTAACTCCCAGTCGTGACCATCCTTTAACCATGTTTCAGTAATGGCCACTAAATCATAATCATTTCCGATGATTTGTGTCATCAACTCATTTACTTTATTCCGAATACTACGAGCATTCAGGTAAAGTACACTTATGTTGGTTTTTTACCTCTGTTTTGAATCTTAACATCTCCAGTTTTATTCCTTTTGTTATTACTAGGCCTATTCACTGAGCTCCCCTCAGTCACTGTACCTTGTACTGTCGCCCTTTTAGATTTTTGACTATGTCTTCTCTGCCTTGCATTTTTACCCTTACTTCCTTTTGCTTCTGTCCCTGTTTTACTACCTTCCAACTTCCTGCATCGGTTCCCATCCCCCTGCCACATTAGTTTAAACCCTACCCAACAGCTCTAGAAAACACCCCCCCAGGACATCGGTTCCAGTCCTGCCCAGGTGCAGACCGTCCGGTTTGTACTGGTCCCACCTCCCCCAGAACCGGTCCCAATGCCCCAGGAATTTGAATCCCTCCCTCTTGCACCATCTCTCGAGCCACGCCTTCATCCTATCTATCCTGACATTCCTACGCTGACTAGCTCGTGGCACTGGTAGCAATCCTGAGATTACTACCTTTGAGGTCCTACTTTTTAGTTTAACTCCTAACTCCCTGGATTCCGTTTGTAGGACCTCATCCCGTTTTTTAACTATATCGTTGGTGCCGATGTGCACCACGACAGCTGGCTGTTCACCCTCCCCCCCCCAGAATGTCCTGCAGCCGCTCCGAGACATCCTTGACCCTTGCAACAGGGAGGCAACATACCATCCTGGTGTCTCGATTGCGTCCACAGAACCGCCTGTCTATTCCCCTTACGATCGAGTCCCCTGTCACTATAGCCCTGCCAGTTTTCTTCCTGCCCTGCTGTGCAGCAGAGACAGCAACGGTGTCATGAACCTGGCTGCTGCTGCCTTCCCCTGGTGAGCCAGCTCCCTCAACTGTATCCAAAGCGGTATATCTGTTTTGCAGGTAGATGACCGCAGGGGACACCTGCACTGCCTTCCTACTCTTGCTCTTTCTTTTGGTCACCTATTTTCTGTCTCCCTCAGTAACCTTCACCTGCGGTGTGACCAACTCGCTAAACGTGCTATCCACGACCTCCTCAGCATCGCGGATGCTCCAAAGTGAGTCCATCCGCAGCTCCAGAGCCGTCAAGCGGTCTAACAAGAGCTGCAACTGAACACACTTCTTGCACGTGAAGGTGCCAGGGACAGTGGACGTGTCCCTGAGCTCCCACATCGCACACGAGGAGCATGACACGGGTCTGGGATCTCTTTCCATGTCTTAAACCCTAGGTAAACTTAAACAACTAGAATTTCAAAATAAAAATCAATAAATTAGACAATGAAAGGAAAAAGAGAGACTACTTACCAGTCACTTACCAGGGTTAAAAAGCACCTCCTCACACTCTGAACCGAATTACCTCACTGCACCAAATTACCAAATTTCAATCCCCACTCTGGATGAGTCTCACTCCGGATGCGTCTCCTGGAAAAGTGCTAGCTTACTGTGTGCGCTGTCTGTCTGTCTTTTATACAGACCTCAGCTAACCGATGACACAAAAATACCTTACCTTCAAAGAGAAGAATACAATGTGCCCCTAAACAGGCCTCAGGTGATTCACAGATAACTGCCTCTCAGCAATTAGGGTGGGGGCAGCTTCAACCAATCAGACACTAAGCTCCACACTGCACTTTTAACTGACAAACAGCACAATTAGATTTTCCACTTACCTTTGCTGATTTACCTCACTGCACCAAATTACCAAGTTTCAATCCCCACTCTGGATGAGTCACACTCCGGATGTGTATCCTGGAAAAGTGCTAGCTTACTGTGTGCGCTGTCTGTCTGTCTTTTATACAGACCTCAGCTAACCGATGACTCAAAAAATACCTTAACTTCAAAGAGAAGAATACAATGTGCCCCTAAACAGGCCTCAGGTGATTGACGGATAACTGCCTCTCAGCAATTAGGGTGGGGGCAGCTTCAACCAATCAGACACTAAGCTCCACACTGCACTTTTAACTGAAAAACAGCAGAATTAGATTTTCCACTTACCTTTGCTGATTTACCTCACTGCACCAAATTACCAAGTTTCAATCCCCACTCTGGATGAGTCTCACTCCGGATGTGTCTCCTGGAAAAGTGCTAGCTTACTGTGTGCGCTGTCTCTCTGTCTTTTATACAGACCTCAGCTCACCGATGACTCAAAAAATACCTTAACTTCAAAGAGAAGAATACAACGTGCCCCTAAACAGGCCTCAGGTGATTGACAGATCACTGCCTCTCAGCAATTAGGGTGGGGGCAGCTTCAACCAATCAGACACTAAGCTCCACACTGCACTTTTAACTGAAAAGCAGCAGAATTAGATTTTCCACTTACCTTTGCTGATTTACCTCACTGCACCAAATTACCAAGTTTCAATCCCCACTCTGGATGAGTCTCAGTCCGGATGTGTCTCCTGGAAAAGTGCTAGAACAGCACATGCGAACGCCCAACCGAATGCCTCCCCTGCCCGACACCCCCCCCCCCCTCCCAGTCATTACATGGAATTTAATACTAACTTGGCAGTATATCGCAGTTCTTTCAATGTCACTGGATCAAAATCTGAGAACACCCTCTCTCATATCATATTAGGTGCTCCTATGCCACATGGACAGTAGAGGTTTAAGGAGGCACCTCATTACCGCAAGAGAGTTTCGGATGTGCAACAAACGCATGGCCTAGGCAGCGAAGCACCTATCTCCGATCAAAACATCTAAACTGTGCATCTGGTCTGCAAGAGTTCTTCCTGAGCTTCAAATTATGCAAGGTCTTTGTGGATGGTTGCCGCAGAACTCAACGCGCACTGCATCAAATCTCAGGGCATTTTAACCATGAGTAATGTTTCCATTAATTTGTGGTACAGACCCACATAGTGTAAAAGCTGTAAACAGTTCTTGTCGTGCATCCATTGACATATAGCCATTCTCAAGAATAGTTAGGACACATTATACCAATATCAAAAAGCAAGAATACGCAACTTCAGTCCATCTTATCTGATGGATGTCCAAACTCAGACAGCACACACCACATTTATAAAGTCTTAATCGATTAACGCCCGATTGATCTTGATGGAGATGTCACTGATTGGGAACGAAGAACAATGTTTTTTTTTCTTTGGCCTGCGATGTGACAACTGTTTCGAACTCTCTGCCTTTTAGCGGCAGGAGAAGCAGAAATCCTGCTCTCAGTTAAAAGTTAGCTGCACATGCAGCTGGATGTGCGGCAATCTCCATGGTAAAGGACAACATTTGTAACTACTTTGCGTACCACGGCACACGTCGGGTGGTCCTGAAAATGATACTGGGGAATATCTATGGCTCTGCACGACACGACTTTTATTTCAATGTTGGTATCAATCAACCCTACGCAATTTAATCTGTATCAGAATGCGCCCAAAACATGCTTAGATTCCCTCAGCCTAATGCGAGTCCCAACTACGCGTGTCCTTGCTTAAAATGTCACATGTGCTCAACCATAATACAATTAAACCAATACTGATAACTATCAAATAAAACCCAACACCTCTTTCAGCATATATCTGTACGGTACGATATTTCTCTGCAGGCTGATTCATCAGGATTGCAATTGCCCATACGCAATCAACATTACGTGGCGCACCACGTAATTTGGGTCAGCACTGCGGCCTCACGTCGCCGAGGTCACAGGTTAGATCCTGACTCTGGTTCACTGTCCGTGTGCAGTGCAGTTTTCACATTCCCCCGGGTGTGTGCGTGGATTTCGCCCCCACAACCCAAAAGCTAGGTGGATTGGCCACGCTAATTTGCCCCTTAATTGAAAAAAATGAATTGGAAACTCTAAATTATCAAAAAAAAACATTACGTGGCCTAAACGGCATGCATCCTCAGACAATCTAGGTTCAGACCACACTTGACATTATGCATGAATAAGATCCCGTAAACTTCACAGTATTCCATTTGAAACCTTCCAAAACCTGAAGGCACACTTAATTTGTCCCAGCCATAACCCATCACCAAAACTCTTCTCAACCGTACCCCATTAAAAACAAATTAAACCGATTCTAACGGAGTTTATAACTCAACAACATTTACCCGAACGTGACTCTTATTTTTCCTGATAAGTTAACCCCAGAACAGCCCAAGCGAACATCTATATGACTGAAAAGTTAGCGCGTCCAACTTCTGTAGTAGTTAAATATAATATTGTACACCCAAAACTCAGTGGTTCAGAGCATTTGCATATTAATAAAAATGAACTAAATTTCTGTTCGTAATTTTTAATTATTTCGCTCACCTAAATCTTGAAATTTGTGTTTGAGATCTTTTATTTCTGCAAGGCAGAATAAATCCGGTTTTATAACTCGCATTCCGGTGCAATACCGGATGTAACAAACTTGGTAATCGATTGGAACAGATTCAGTGTACAACGGATCAGGTTAAGGTTCAAGCCATGGAAGACAGAAATGACGTGTAATTTCATCACTCGGAATCTTGTGAGTATTTCGAATTCTCTTTCCAGCGAACTGTTATGGTTCCGTCGCTGAGTGCGTTCAAAACTGAGATCGATAGAATTCCAGATACATCAAACGATATGGCAATGTTTCAGGAAAATTTTGTTGAAATCGGAGACCTGCCATGAGGTCAGTTAATGAAGGGGCTAAGTGGTAGTCTCCTGCACCTATTTGTTTCTATAACATGTGATTTTTAAAAAATCTTAATCCCACACAGGAAAAACAGTTCTCCATTTTTCACAGTGGGGCAATCCGATTTTTCATAGACCTTTATTCCTCATGCACCTTTGAAAGTGCCAGGACATTAAAAGCGTTGCTCATGGTTAATGAATTGCCACCAAATTGACCTTGCAAGGTTCAGGAGGCTGCAACCAAGCTTCAGTTCAATTCACTTTACAACAGTGAAATTACATCAATATATGCTGCCAATAACGAACTTGCTGGTGGACTCTATTCTTACAGGAGAGCAAGTTGATGTACCCAACACTTCCTTGAACCTGTGCGTGTTACAATTACATTTATTACATCCAACTGTTGAACAGCCAATTGATCATGTTATGTGCAAAACGTATGGCACGACTGTGGAGAAACCTCTCTGAGCTGAAACCACATATTGTCACAGTAGATATTTTTCCACGTTTTCTCTTGTGTCGCGAACCCAAATAAATGTGAAAATAGATGATAGCTGCTAACCGCTGAGAAAATATCGTCACAGAATAATTTTGATTTTTGAAGTGCCATTGTCAATTTCGCTGCAGTGTTTTGTTTTAAATTTCAAGTGAAAAAATATGTAGCAGATTTGGAACTGTATCTTACCTGAATCTTTTTTGTCCAGATAAGCATCTGTAGGAGGCGAAGAGTTTGTTGCTCTTAATAACGGCAATGGAAAATTCCGCATCGTGTTTACCTGAGATAAGTTGCTTTTGTAACACAGAATACCTGATATCAATTTCTACGCCGTTTTGTTAATTTAGTGCAGTAACATTGGCAACGTATATCAAAAGGCAAGAAAGTAATGTTCAATAAGTTATGTGACAATTCGTTGACGTTAGGATCTGCATGGACCTGCTGACCCTCGAACCACCATTTAATTTCTTACGTATAATTTGTATTAAATATGTTTTTATCTAGAATGCTCAATGATGTAAACAGAGTTGATTACGTGTACACATCTGGTCTATGCCAGTGTTTCGGCTACCTGACTTCATGTCTACCCATGACATAAGAACATAAGAACTAGGAGCAGGAGTAGGCCATCTGGCACCTCGAGCCTGCTGCACCATTCAATGAGATCACGGATGATATTTTGTTGACTCAGCTCCACTTTTGGCCTGAACACCATAACTCTTAATCCGTTTATTCTTCAAAAAACTATCTATCTTTATCTTAAAAACATTTAATGAAGCAGCCTCTACTGCTTCACTGGGCAAGGAAATCTGTAGATTCACAACCCTTTGGATGAAGACGTTCCTCCTAAACTCAGTCATAAATCTACTTCCCCTTATTTTGAGGCTATACCCCCTAGTTCTGCTTTCACCCGCTAGTGGAAACAACCTGCTTGCATCTATCCTATCTTTTTCTTCATGATTTATATGTTCTATATGATCCCCTCATCCTTATAAATTCCAACGTGTACAGTCCCAGTCTACTCAACCTTTCCTCGTAATCCAACCCCTTGAGCTCTCGGATTAACCTAGTAAAGCTCCTCTGCGCACCTTCCAGTGCCGGTACGTCTTTTCTCAAGTAAGGAGACCAAACCTGAACACGATACTCCAGGTGTATCCTCGTTAATACCTTATACAATTGCAGCATAACCTCCCGAGTCTTAAACTCCATCCCTCTAGCAACGAACGACAAACTTCCATTCGCCTTCTTAATCGCCTGTGGCACCTGTAAACCAACTTTGTGCGACTCATGCACTAGCACACCTAGGTCTCTCTGCATAGCAGCATGCTTTAATATTTGATCATTGAAATAACAAACCCGCTTGCTGTTATTCCTACCAAAATGGATACCCTCACATTTGTCAACATAGTATTCCATCTGCAAGACCGTAGCCCATTCACTTAACCTAACCAAATCCCTCTGCAGACTGCCAGTATCCTCTGCACGTTTCTCTTTACCACTCATCTTAGTGTCAACTGCAAACTTGGACAGATTGCCCTTAGTCCCCAACTCCAAATCATCTTTGTAAATTGTGAACAATTGTGGGCCCAACATTGATCCCTGAGGGACACCACTAGAACATAGAACATTACAGCGCAGTACAGGCCCTTCGGCCCACGATGTTGCAACGTCCTGTGAAACCCTACTAAAGTCCCTCCAGACAATTCCCTTATCGTCCATGTAAATATTGGTGTGGTGACGGAACTCCTGCCTCCTGTAGTTTACTACAGTGCTCATCCAAGTCCCTTCGGAATAAGTTTCTAAGTTACAAGTTTATTGTAAAAAGTGGTTATTCATTTTGATTTGTTAGCCGTTATTTTAAAAACAAGTAAGTCTTCCTCTTGTCCACAAACTACTTCTGGATCCACCCCAGTGGAAAGACACACTCTAGCCCCACCTAACCGTCAGTGTGCGCTCTGCAGGAGGGTGAAACCACCCCCCTGGCGGTGTGTGGATAACAATCCTCTCAAGGTCCTCATCACTCATAGCCTAATTTCTAACACTTACTGGCATATTACTTGTGTGTTCCACTGTGAAACCGACCCAAAAGACCTGTTCAGTTCCTCCGCCATTTCCTCATCTCCCATTATTAATTCTCCCTTCTCATCCACTAAAGGACCAATACTTACCTGAGCCACTCTTTTTGTTTTATATATTTGTCGAAACTTTTACTATCTGTTTTATATTCTGAGCAAGTTTACTCTCATAATCTTTCTTACTCTTATTTATAGCTTTTATACGCCTGGAATATATGAGCATAGGAATTACTGGCATTCGTAAATGTGCTATGACCAAACATGCTGTGTTATCCACCACTTACTGCACTTTCCCTGGAAATCGTCAACTTCTGAACATGAAATGGAGAAAACGACAGCTTTTAGAAATATTTGAGCTGAAAATGATAACTGTACAAATTTCGTCGGCAGCGTTATACGCTGTCCGCATAAAACTCATCAAAAACAACCGCCAGAGTAGTGGTGCAACAGTAATTCGCAGGGGTAACATGCTTGGGGAATAAGAATTGAAACACCATTTTCAGTTTTTGTACAATAAATTATGCTGTTGCTTATTATATTCAGTTACCATTATTGCGCTCATAAAAAAATGTTTGAATTTATTGGTAAACGTGCCATAGATATGTTCAGTCTTATTTCAGTCACAGTGCAAATGTGCTTCTTTCCTTTATAATGTGTCACTTTCAATACAAGCATCAACATAATTTATTGTACAAAAACTGAAAATGGTGTAATGATCTAAGCAGGATGGCCAAACCTATGGAGAGAAGGAGCTTTAACGTTTTGGTACTGAATGACACTTCTGCATTTCTGCTAACTCTGTCTCCGAAGTTGCTTCTGAGCTCTTGAGTTTATTGTGACTTTCCTGTTATTATTTCAGACTTCCAGCATCCACTGTATTCTGCTTTTATCAAAATTGAATTTCTGCACACAATTGCTGTCGATAATGTGGACGGGGCACGTTTTCTTTGAACACCTGAAGTTGAGAGTTAATGTACCGACATTGTTTTAGTGCTGCAGGTCTAAGTATTTGCATGAGCAGCAGTGAAGATTATATTTCGAAAAGGAATGTATGCCATCAAGGTGAGATATTCCGTACAGCGTACTATGAGGTCCTATTTACCTTGTGGAGAAAGGTCACGAGGTTAGAAATGACTGTCGCCGGAGTTTTGGAAAACATTTCACATGTACCTCGTGCAGGATGCGCACAGTCGCAGCCATGCGCCTGCACTGGGGACATTTATTTGGGATGTTGTTCAATACCGTACAGATCGATGGATACAATTTTTTTGTTTTGGATGCTTTCCACCATTTCTACTATTGTTGGACTTGCACTCACCCAACCATGCGCAAAGTTCACATTCACAACTTTGTGTTGCCATCGTAATTGGTGGACAGATAATAACAACATAATTTCCAGCCGGTGACTGTTTATTGAAGACTCGATATTGATACAGTTAATTCAGTTATTTTACTCTGGGACATTGAGACGTCTGGGTTGCTGAGCGTAAGGGGATGAATGTTACCATGCGCTAGAATTCCAATGGGGAATGTAATCCCATTTTATGTTCTTGATGACTATTTCCTGGCACTTCAGATGGCACTTATGGGCACATGTGTTAATTGTCAATAGTGAATACAAAACTGCATGCTGTCCACGTGTTATTTCACGTGAACACCTACATCTTCATTGTCAACTGTGTCTTGATGTACTAATGCTTTGAATCTTAATGAGTATCTTTTCTTTCTAAACTTTAAAGTAACGTTTAAGCCTACTGATGCAGAATTAGTCGGTAGGACGCGACTCTGGGGAATGTCTACCGTATTGAATAGTGCTGGAGATGATAGTCTGCCAAAAACCGCATCCGCTTTTCATGTTTTTCTATGTATGATTCCAAGCAGAGTAGAATACCCCCACCCCCACGGATTGCCATTGACTTCAATTGTAGTGATGCCCATTACCACCGTCCTTGGTTATAAATCTGCACAACACTTCAATTCAGTTCTTCTATCGATTTTTTGACTAAAATTGGAATGTGATCAGGGGCCAGCAAACGCCAACATGAGAAGCAGTCCACAGGTCACATAATAGTGGACGGTTGCATCACTGTCAGGATATTCGCACTACTGAGCTGATGACTGAATTAGCCTGATTGAAGATCTTCGGTTTTTCCAAGTTTTAATCGTGGAAGGTAACCGAGCACATTCTGTCAAATATTAATTCAGACATCATACGGTTAATTGGATCATTATGTTATATGGACTGCTTAAAATCCATACCGGCAGTAAAGAGTAGTCTGACGCATTGCAGAAATTTCTCTGACATATGTGCCACCAGCTAACAAAACAGGTTCAAATGTTATTTTGCCCCACAGTGAGCTTTCTAAGGTCAGAAGAATTTTCAAGTGTGACCACCAAATATTAGGGTAATGACGATGCTGGAATAACATTAACAGTTATTATCCTATTGACACTTTCCAGGACATTTAGCCAGCCTCGGCTTCTTCATACTCGATCATGCAATAAAAAATACATCGTCCTGCAATTTTTCACGGCTGTCTTTCAGAACAATTGAAGTTTAACGTTGCAAATATTGATAACGAGAGAGAATAATATTTCACGCAATATCTTGGTATTCAGCTCACCGAGGAACATTCAGAATTTTTGATAATGCAGGGAGAATTCCAATGGCTCTGCGTGTTCTCCAGGTAAAGACACATCGGTCATATCCACCACGGGTTTCCTCCTACCCCACCGGACAAATATAGCACAATTGTAGTGTCTGAAGTCTAGATACAAGCGTATCTTACTGTACATTTGAGGAATGTGAACATTTATCCCTGTGCATATATTGTGATTACATTACTATCTTGATCACGTAGTTGGAGATGAAATAAAGACCAGTTCTGTTGGTAATCAACAGTGCACGGCATATCTTTGCATTTGGAGAAACACACTGCGAAAACCTGGCAACGTTGAACTATTTACTTCCCTACTTCACAACACGTTACTTTCCCGAAAGACAATAACACATTTGCTTCAACTTGAGCTGGTGCTGGCGTCACATTGCATCTCTGATGTTGATTTGTTAGTGTGTTTGTTATTTTTTGCAGCACACACTGATGCCATTCGGGTCATCGTGTCTTTAGCAGATCCAAAGAGAGAAACCAATGCATTAACTTCCCGTCGTCCTATCTCCGCAGCACTCTGCATTCTTCACGTTCAAATATGCACTCAGCACTCTTTTGAAACCTCCTGTGGAATCCTTTTGCACCACTCTCCAGGCAGTGTATTAAAATCCACAACATGTCTTTGAGCAATGAAGTTTAACCTCAACTCACTCCAAGCCCTCTCGCTAACCATCCTGAAATTATGACCCCGCGTTCCTGACATATCAAGTAGTGGAAACAGTATGCCATTTTTAACATGGTCAACTGTTCAGGCCTTTGAACAGCTCAATAAGGTTGCCAATTAATCTCCCTACCCCAAGGAGAAGAAGATGAATTTCTCCAATCTGTCCCTGTACCACAATTCCCTCATTCCGGGTATCATTCCAGCAATTCCCTCTGCACACACTCGAGGACTTTAACGTCCTCTATTAAATTACGTGCCCAGAACTGAACACAATACTACAAATGTTGTCTCTGCAATATCTGTCGAGGTGGAGTTATCACTTTTTATCTTTATCCTCGACAAATCTGTTTATAAACCCAAGGATCTATAACCCTTCGCAACAACGGTTTCATCTTGCCTGGCTACCTTCAGTGAATAACGCATTTGGACCCCGAGCTCCCTCTGTTCTTGGACTCCCCTCAATGTTGTTGCATTGAGCCTATGTTGTCTCACTATTTTTCTTCCACCAAACATAGAAAATACAACGTACAGCTCAGAAGGTGGCCATTCGGTCGATCGAGTCTGCACCGACCTACTTAGGCCCTCACTTCCTCCCTATCCCCGTAACCAAATAACCCCTCCTAACATTTTTTTAGTCACTCAGGGCAATTTATCATGGCCAATACACATAACCTGCACGTCTTTTCGACTGTGGGAGGAAACCGGAGCACCCGGAGGTAACTCACGCTGGCACAGGGAAAATGTGCAAACTCTGCACAGACAGTAGCCCAGCAGAGAATCGAATCTGGGACTCAAGCGCTGTGAAGGCACATTGCTAGCCACTTGTGCTACTGTGCTCCCCCTACGTGCATGACAACAAAATACTCTGTATCGTCGTCTATATGCCAGGTGACTTCCTATTTATTCACTTTTTCAATGTCCTTGAAGTCGCTTAGCATTACCGTCAACTCAACAGTCTTCGCAACTTAGGGTCATCCGGAAATTTAGAGATTTCGCCCTCAATACTCACTTCTTAACCATTTATGTAAATCCGAAAAAAATAAGTTTGCCAACACTGAGGCCCAGTGAACAAAAAGTATAACTCGTCTCCAATCTGAGGCGCCCGCATCTATACCTTCCCTTTGTTTACTTTGCCTCAGACAACGTCGAATCTATCTTGCCCAGGACCCATGAAAACCAAACATTTCTATTTTGCTTTCCAACTCGCCCTGTGGCACCATATGAAATACTTTCTACAAGTCCAAATATACAACTTCCGCGGCACGACGCTTATTCACTTCCTTTGTCACCTCGTCAAATAACTCAATTAAACTTGTCAGACAGACCATGCCATTGATAAAGAAATGTTGACTGACCAGTATTTATTTATTTTTCTCTGAGTGTATGTTTATCAAATGCCGTATTATGACCTCTATCTGTTTTCCTAATGTTGATGTCAATCTGAGAGGTGTGTTATTTCCTAGATTATCCTTTGTCCCCTTTTAAAATGGCGTCACATGTTCAATCCTCCAGACGCACAGCACCAATCCTGTGTTAAGAGGACCTGAAAAAGTTATGTCAAGATCTCTCCGCAATCTAGCATGCATTCCATCCGAGCCTGACGACTGGAGTGTGCAAGGCTATTTAGCACCTTTTCTTTGACTATCGCTGTAATGCTCAGTTGCTCAACATGCATAGTTTTGAACTGGGCCATTTTGATCACTTTCTAATTTAGAGAAACATAAGATTAGTAACAATTGAGTAACACTGCTATTCGCTCCGCGTTAATGATGATTTCCCCCTTCCAGTCCTGTGGGGACAGCTGTCTCCTTCTCTAATCGTTTAGAATTAATATTATTGTAAAACTTTTGATGCAACAATTCCCTGAGTTGTTCCTCTTAGTCTTCATGATTACAGCTTTCGCCTTCACGTAATCAGGTTATTTGTTCAAACCACCGCATTAGCAGTCAGTATCATGACTAGCCTGCACATCCTTTGGTTCTGGAGGCGAAACCCACGGAAACACGGGGAGAATGTGCAAACTCCACACGGACAGTGACCCAGAGCACGATCGAATCTGGGACCTCGCTGCCGTGAGACAGCAATGCTATCCATTGTGTCACCATGCTGCCCCATGGTTGGGTTTTACATGTGGTGTTGCAACATTGTGTCTTCTCCCAAATATTGAAGCCTTTGCTTGGGTGGGATTGTTTCCAGCTGACAATCAACAAATCACATGACGAATAAGAAGCTCAAAAGATAGATGAGGGTTTTAGCTCTGAAAAGTCGGGAATTATTAACGCGTTCACCTTTTGCTTTTCCTTTCATTTTCTTTTCTGTTTTAAAAAAAGTAAATTATTAGAAAATAAAATAACTTGTCTTTTGTGCGCATTATTTTCAAAAAATCATGAGGTTGACAGACAGGTGCAAATCTGGTATTGTTGAATACATACCTCCACGGTCTTTTGGTATGCATATGACTACCCATTTGATTTTCGACAGTACGATAATTGTCTTGTTTTGTGCTGCATTAAGGTTGGTGTGCAATCGGTCGTTTCCGCCTCCAAGAATGTATTTGAAAATCCTCGCAACCGTTCAAGGTCCATTCATTCACGCGTAAAGAAACATTACAAAGAATTTTAATCTTATTTGGGGAAGAATGGTTTGAAGCGGTTCGAGGAAGAGTGGAAGACGTGTATGTTGAAAAAGGTTGGGTGGTATTGTTTTCATGAAGCAGATGTGTTGGATACAATGACAGATTTTGGGACGTTAAGCAAGGGTCAATTTATTTACCACAAGGAGATCAGTAATCAACGTATGCAAATGAAAGTTGATTATCCAAAAAACAGAGGGAAAATTAGAAAATGTTTACAGAGCTGTGAAGCACTGCGATATGGAATGTGCCCCATCCATAGACGAGTGATGGAAGGATCAGTGTCATGTAAAATAGCTTTGATAAGGTGATATTCACACTCGAAACGTGTGGTCCATTCTCTTGCCACAGATGTTGTCAGACCTGCTGAGATTGTCGGGTTATTTTCTGGCTTTGTTCCAGATTCCAGCATCCCCAGCAATTTTATTGCATTCTCTTGTAAAACGGAACTCGGCATTTTTTGTTTGGTATCTCTACAGTCAGGTTATTAACAAAACTGCAGGAGTGTAGAAAAAGTTGGATAGATATATCATCAAGTTGAGAGAGGTACAAGGAGCAGAGTGATTTCCATCTATGAAATAAAATTCGGTATTCTTGTACGTTATTGTACTCCGCTGTGTCTGGCCTATTTTCATGTACAACATTTCCTAATCAGGAACCCTAAAATTCCTCTTAAACGTCGAGGTGCAAGTGGTGGCCAGCGTTGATGTTTTAAAAATGTTACGTTATGATTGTCCCCCACCGAGCAAACCGTTCACACCCATGAATCCAACGCGTTTCCAGATTTGTCAATTTCCACATACAGTGGCTTTTAGACAATTACTAATAAAGCTAGTTTCCAAAATTCCGATGCATTT
Source organism: Scyliorhinus canicula (assembly GCF_902713615.1). Lineage (NCBI taxonomy): Eukaryota > Metazoa > Chordata > Chondrichthyes > Carcharhiniformes > Scyliorhinidae > Scyliorhinus > Scyliorhinus canicula. The sequence continues at coordinate 76,060,825 of NC_052157.1, forward strand.
GTGGTGTGTTTGAACAGCTGTTGGATAGTATATGCTCACGTATAAATATACAGCAACTAATGCACAGGGATAAAACTAGCATGTGTTTTTATTTGTCCAGAAATGTCAGCATCTGTGACAAGACCGCCAATTTTTTACCCAACCCTGCTTGGCCTTGCGCTCAATGGCTTGCTCCCATTTTGGAGGCAGTCATGAGGCAATCACATTTCTGACAATCTAGAGTCATATGAAGATCATGCTAAGTAAGGACAGCAGATTCCTTTTTCAAAGGACATAATATGCAAGGTCGGTTTTTCAGTCAATCTTTGTAAATTTCTTGATACCATTCCTGTGGCTGGCTCTGAAATCTTAACTGATTTCCTAATTCAATGTAATTTTCAACAGCTGCGATGCTGGGATGAATTCCAAAGCCAGAGAGGCACAACCTGAGGACGTTTGATTAACCAGTCAAAGGCATTCCCATGAATCCACTATTTCTCCGGTTCCATATCATATTTATGTTCGTTTTTTCCAGCTTGAGCTTTGCATCATCAGTTGGTTAATGGAATTTTGAATGGACAGGAAGAATGAAGTGCATTTTGCGTCAAGCCCTGTCGTGAGGCAGGGTGTTATTCATTGGAAGCACATCAGGCTTTGCGCATTAATGTAACTGTCAGAATATTTGCCTTCAAACTGATGAAGTTGTGAATTCCTTTGGAAACAAAACATAGTTTATGTTCTTAAGATCGAACATTGTGCCTGTTGTTCAATTACGTGATCAAATCCACATTTGCATAATACATTTGTCTACTTTTCTACATTTTTTTGGGCGTGTTGGCTTGGCCAGTATTGATTTCAGAACGACAACTGCCATTTGAATAATTTTGAGGCAGGGAAGTATGCAATTATTAAATTGGAAAAATATGAACGCTTTGCGATCAATGGTAGGAACGCTACTCCTGGTAGCCAACGCGGAACATTTACTTTGACGAACACGGAAAAAACATTGTTCCCGACGAGAATTATTTGATCTATTTCTCACGCAGTAACATGTTAAAAACATTAAAAATGTCCATAATCCAACCTAGGTCCTCTAAATCGTCTTTACATGTCAGTAGTTCTGTAAACAAAATCGAACAATTCTGAGGAGTGTTGCAGCAGAAAGATTCGCCGTCTCTCCTCGCAACTAAAACACCGCACTGAACAAAAAAAAACATTATTTTCAGCTGAAATGGTTTCTGCCTGCGTTCCAATTTCGGCACGCTATTCCCACTTTCCGAATTCATTTAATCATACAAATACCTCTTGCTTCTATTTCTCCTGTGGTCACAGGAGACCACAGATTTTCAACTTTTCTTTAACGCGACTGTGTTATACGTTTAATAGTCCCCTGCGGGAGCTGGTTGCCAATTTCCAACATGGTAGCAGAAATAATGAATGGGCATCATATGCTCTCTCTCTCTCTATATATATATATTTATATTATATATATATGTATACAGTGAGAGAGCGAGAGAGTCGGTTTCTGTAGAAATCCCTTTTGAATTAATTTCGTGACGAGGTCATTTCTGACAAATTAACCATGCTTATTTTGCTCACATCAGGACAATAGGCAGCAATGAGAAATTGTAGTTATACGACGCGAGAATCTATTATTGAACGCTCCAGAAGTGGATATTTGCTATTCGAGGGTTTTAAATGTAAATGCAATATTTAATAGTTAACTGACAATTTACTGGAATGTTTTCATTCAATTGGAAGCAATGTGTCTCTGGTTATTCAGTGAATTGGCCTGTTGGAATGGATGGTTGCCATTCGGTCTTAACTCTTAAATTATTGATATTCCTCTGCATTACCCTATTAAGAAGCAGGCAGACCGCTGGAAGATCAACATATATTTTACGGCAATAGTGTCGTACAAGCCTATCGAAAGCAAATGCGACTATACTGCATTAATTTCCCGTTTTTTTAGCAATTAAAGGGAAGCGTTTGTTTCTATCTTGTACATTAATAAAAAATGATTTTAATGATTTAAAACGGTTTGAGCCATCGGTTTACTGGGGACAGGCGAACCGTCTCATGAATCATTCTGAGAGTATTTGTCTCATCGTGGCAAATCTTTTTCATAGTTAACTTCTCTCATGATGATTTGCCGTTTCCCACATTGAGGTTCCACATTTGCGAGGCACAACAATTGCGTTCCGATCCATATTAGCACAGAAGGTTAAACAGCGAGCTTGTAATGCACAACACGGCAGCATTGCTGATTTAATTCACGTACCTGCCTCCCTGAACAGGAGCCGGAATGTCGCTACTAGGGGCTTTTCACAGTAACTTCACAATATAATAATAATGGCTTGTTGTTAAAAGTAGGCTTTAATGAAGTTCCTGTGAAAAGCCGCCCATCGTCACTTTCCAGCGCCTGCTCAAGGAGGCCTGAACGTGATGAAGTCTAATTGTTAAAAAAACGATAAATATTATTCTACTAACATGGCTTCGGTATTTTGTAATTTCTTCCCTCTGGAGGTGATGTAGTCAAATTACGTGTTTTGTCTCTAACATGATTATGTTCATGTTGCTTATTTTCGTAGTGAGGCAACTTTTCTCTATTTTAATTCAAACTCTACCTAAAATATCTATATAATTTGAGCAACAGTCCACGGTAGCATGGTGGTTAGCATAAATGCTTCACAGCTCCAGGGTCCCAGGTTCGATTCCCGGCTGGGTCACTGTCTGTGCGGAGTCTGCACGTCCTCCCCGTGTGTGCGTGTGTTTCCTCGGGGTGCTCCGGTTTCCTCCCAGAGTCTGAAGATGTGCGGGTCAGGTGGATTGGCCATGCTAAATTGCCCGTTTCTTATATTTAAATGGGACACAATGTTGCAACGGTGCGGCTGTGTTCAAGTATATTCCGGGTTTAAATGATCGAAAGGGTGCCGACAAAATGTCCTCATATGTCTAGATGCCTCATGTATCATGGTAAACTTGCATTGTCATGCTTCCTGACATGTGGAGAGTATTCTGCCAGACACCTGACACGGCCGTTTAAATGCTCAGCAGGCATAGCCTGTTTCAGGAGCGTTAGCCTCCAGAGAGTAGCAATATTCAACTTTGCACTTACAGTTATACTGTTTATTTTCCTGAGCTAATAAAATTCATTGTCGAAATAATTGTTCCAGGCAGCACAGTGGCGCAGTGTGTTGCCCCTGCTGCCTCACGGCGCCGAGGTCCCAGGTTCGTTCCCGGATCAAGGTCACTGTGAATGTGCCCATTTTCTCCGTGTTTGCGTGGGTTTCGTCCCCACAACCCAAATATGTGCAGGCTAGGTGGATTGGTCACACTAAATTGCCCATTATTTGGGGGAAAAATGAATTGGGTACTCTAAATTAATTAAAAATGCAAAACAACTGATCCATGCCTGTTGTTGATGTGGCAAAATACAGATTGGAACATTGGTGAGTCGCACGGGGAAATGATCAGCTCCTCTCTGGCAGAAGATCGTCATTGCCATGCACTTTTCAGTTTCAAATAGTTAATTTACCACGGACATCATGGATTCTACAAAGGTCCAAATTCAACTTACATATCCAGCAAATATATAATATTTTTTACTCAAATGTTCATACAACTGCAAGATTGCAGATCTTTCTGTTCCTCCGACCAATCTTTGTGGCCGTGATGAATGTAATCTCACGACCGTCTAAAGCAAATATGTACAAGTTCCACGCTAATTATCACGTATGTCTAACTAAAATCTAAGTCTCTGTTTCAATGATAAAGGGAACTAATATTAGTATGATTGTCCGCCGAAATAGCTTCATGCTGTCTTGCACATCAGCACTAACATTAAACTCAATAATATGATGTTGGGTTTAGGAGAACTTTACTTTTCTACGACGCAAAACATGAAACACAAATGTTTTTTGCGTTTAACACACGGTTCTTTAGGCCAGAAATAGAATTAAAACAGCTACCTGTCTCCATTTCTTTCAGTCTTCTTTCTTTTAAATCACAACATATGAAGAAATATAGCAATTAACGGAATCATGTTGTTGACAGAAACATAGGATGGAGAAAATCCTGTGCTGGCACCTCACCATTATAATGAATGATTGCAAATGTGTTATTCTGCACCTTATACGGTTGATTATCATGAGAGATAATGGAAGGCGAAAAAGGTTAGTAGCATGAGAAACTTAAGTTGCCAGAGAACGCTGGATATGTGTGGTTTTTCTCCGTGGATTTTGTCATGGGATATGTGTTTAGCTCAGTTAAGTCAATTTCATATTAATCGCCGTTTAAGTGGCTGCTACGCGATGACCTAGACGACTCAAGAGTCAACCACATTGCTGTCAATCCGGGGAAAACGTAAGCAGACAAGGGAAGAATTGCAGATTTATTCCCTGAAAGGCATTAATTTGGCAGATGTTTGCTAATTTCCGATGATAATTTCATGTCACCATCAATAAGACTAGTCGCTTTCGCACCGATCTTATGAATAGATTTGTTATTCTAGCGGTCTCCACGACGAGGTTGAACCCGTGTTCACAGGGCTTTAATCTTCCTTTTGTATATGAACATAAAAAAGTGTTTGGGCTTCATCGAACCCGTTGTGAAATGGCACGAACTGAGTCTCTTTTGTTTAGGCTGACAACGATATGATTGGCCGACAGCGCCCTTTGCTGTTTTGTAACTATTGCACGATTCTATTGTTACTTATATTCTATTAATCTTCAGTGATCGTGCAAAACAGATCCGTTCTGAATTCGGACCGATAATCAGTCCCAGTGAGGTTTTTAGCGCAGAACATCGTCTTGATGCTGCCATGGGAGCTTGATGCAATATCGCCCGATAGCCGTCTCACGACGAAAGTCTCTTTGTAAAAAATCAGACGTTGTGGATCTGACTGCAGGACTCAGAGACGTCATTAGTTTTAACAGTTCAAACCTGTCCATCCAGTAGTTCAGTTATTACCACCGCTAACACATACTTATCAGCAAAGTGATCAACATTCTATTAACTTGAATGCTGTTCGGGAACATGACAATATTTATTATTGGAAAATCAGTTCGCAAGGGGAAGATTTCAAATGGTCTTTGTCTCTCAGCTTGCTGCAGAGCAAAATAACATCTGGATGAACTAATCCGCACACACATGAAAGTGCTCTTCCCACCTAAATCATTTATCTTTTCCCTGCAGTCGCTTAATTCTGAAATTCAAAGAAAACAGAAATATATTAAATGTCAACGTTATAAAATTGTACGTACTGGCATTGCATGAAAATTTCCAAATTATCTTTGTTTATTCTGAGGTATGGGTATTCTGTGTCACTTAATTTAATGAAATGATAGAACAGCAACTCACAGCGGAAGAAAGCAGCCTTAAAAGTATTAAATTAATCACGGTCAGCAGAAAGATAATAAAGCACAACTGTAAAGCAGAGAATTGTACAACCATATGTGAAACATGGCAGTGTCAACGCACAAATGTACCTCATAACCACAGAAATATGTCTTAAAAAAGCCAAGGGGAAAATCGGCTGCGTCATCGCATCCACACTGAGAGGAACAAATGTATCGCGTCGGCAGGCAGTTGCGTGCTGAAGTAGCGGGACGGGATGAGATGTTCTGCGAGTTGATAACCTTGATAAAAATGTTTTTTGAACACATAATATAACCAACCGAACAGTAACGAAAACCGGGACAGCATAATTATCAACAATAATAGAAAGTGACAGATGATTACTGTCTACAGTTGTACCCGTGTTCAAACAACTGTCCAAAATGGCACGAAACTAGAATATGAAACAGAAATGATTACAGACACGAAAACGTTTTAGTTTGCTCAATCAATCATAATGAGAGCCACATAAGGAAAAACGTGTACTTGAAAATGTTATTGTTCCTAACCGAATGTTTTTCGTTTAGTCTTTCGAATGTCGTGCGTGAAACTAAAATAGTATCTTTGCCTAGCCTAAGTACATTTGAACTGTGTATATTGCTGGAAAATTCCAGAGGGTAGTGAAAAATCAAACATATTTCTGTGTGACTTATGTCACGTTTCGCCAGAACAGCTGCCAATACAGATTTATTCTTGAACAGCATCATTTCATATTCCACATTTTCACTTCATAGTGGTAGTTTCTATATTATTACTACTGAGACTACTTTTATGTTCCAGGTGGAAAACAGATTGAAATTCCTCCAATTATCAGTAGAATAGCACTCCTGTCCCATTGAGATCAGTATTACCAATGCAGTGAAATTTCCGACGGCACTCCCGAGGCAACATAACACAAACAGCCAACTGATTACTCATCTATTCAGTCGAAAAGGCCACCATTATTAATAGATGAATGAAATGAGGAAATGCAGAAAATCTAAGTCAGTTCATTACAGTTCACAACGTCTTCAACTATGCTGCTCGACTGTGTTCTTCTTACTTGCATCGTTGAAACTGGGTGTTTCCTCTTTCGCTGTTGTCTCAATTTGTTCAGTCTGTGGTTTAAGATTACGGGGACTGAGACTGAATGGATATAGCAAGAGGTCACGGAAGGCCAGGCAGGTAGTGTAGCCATTCAGTGGATGCATTTTGCTGCTCTGAAAGTATTCAGAATGCAATTACTGTATGTCGCATTGCATATCCTCAGCTAGATATATTTTTGTCGACAGAAAAGACGAAATTGCAATGCTATCTGTAGTACCGCGAACAAAATTGCACACATGCACCCGGAAATGTGAAAGCAAGATGGTTTGTTTAGCCTTCTGCTCTGTTAACAAATTAACTAACCGGTTGGATATCTTTCCGTGGAGGAAAACGTACAAACATAATGCCCATGGACGGTTACAACGCCTTGTCAGCTGTCAACAATGGCAACGTGACTGGACTAGGTGCCATAACATTTTTGTTTTCAGACTTAAAGAGGGTGCGGAAAGTTCGGATTGTTCCAGGAGTGATGAAAAAATAATTTGCAAAAAAAAGAACAAAATTTAAACGTTTAGGTTAGCTCAAACTCTTACACATTGCACGTGAGTTATTAACCTTAACTCTTTTGTTGCGTCGAGGTCCAGGTTCGATGCCCGCTCTAGGTCACTGTCAATGTGGAGTTTTCACATTCTCCCCGTGTTTCCGTGGGGTTAGCCCCACCACTCAAAGATGGGCGGATCTGCCATGGGTGGATTGGCCATGCTACATTTGACGCTTAATTGGATAAAATGTAGTGGGCATGCTAAGTTTATTTTAAAAAACACTATAATTCCCATAAGACATCACCGCTCTCATGCCTCGGACAGATAATGCGGAGATGACGGCGTTGGACTGGGGTGAGCACATTAAGACGTCTTGTATAAACAGGTTAAAGCCCAACAGGTTTGTTTCAGACACTAGCTTTTGGAGCACTGCTCCTTCCTCAGGGGAATTGAGAGGTGTACTCCAGAAGCATATATATACAAATTAAAAGGTGCAAGACAATGATTAAAATGAGAGCATCTGCAACTCTTTATAGATCCAGAGTTAGGGGTAATCCAAGTTTAAAGACGTGTGAATTGTCTCAAAATAGGAAGGTTGGTAGGATTTCGCAAGCATAGGCCAGATGCTGGGGGATGAATGTAATGCGACATGAATACCAGGTCCAGGTTGTTGCCTCACTCATGTGTGCAGAACATGGTTATATGTTTCTGATCGGCGATCCTGTGTTGTTGCACGTCCTGAAGGCCACCTTGGAGAAAGCTTACCCAGAGATCAGAGGCTGAATTCCCTTGACTGCTAAAGTGTTCCCCAACTGGAAGGAAACATTCCTGACTGGTGATTGTCGCGCGATGTCCGTTCATTCGTTGTCGCAGCATCTGCATCGTCTCGCCAATGTACCACACTTCGGGTCATTCCTTCCTGTAGCGTATGAGGTAGACAACATTGACTGAGTCGCACGAGTATGTCCGCCGTATCTGGGTAATGGTGGTATCCATGTCAATTATCTGTAACGTCATGCAGAGATTGGCATGGTAGGGTTGTGTGTCGTGGTCCTGTTCTGAAGGCTGGGTAGTTTGCTGTAGTTTGCTAGCTACCCAGCCTTCAGGTAACTTGAAGATAGACTATATTCAAGTTTTGCCACGCAGTCGTGTGTGCATTGGGAGCAGAGTAGGGGGCGAAGTACGCAGCCTTGCGGGGCCCATGATTAAGGACTTGCGTAATGGGCAGCACGGTAGCATGGTGGTTAGCATAAATGCTTCACAGCTCCAGGGTCCCAGGTTCGGTTCCCGGCTGGGTCACTGTCTGTGCGGAGTCTGCACGTCCTCCCTGTGTGTGCGTGGGCTTCCTCCGGGTGCTCCGGTTTCCTCCCACAGTCCAAATATGTGCGGGTTAGGTGGATTGGCCATGCTAAATTGCCCGTAGTGTCCTAAAAAAGTAAGGTTGGGGGGGGGGGTTGTTGGGTTACGGGTATAGGGTGGATACGTGGGTTTGAGTAGGGTGATCGTTGCTCGGCACAACATCGAGGGCTGAAGGGCCTGTTCTGTGCTGTACTGTTCTATGTTCTATGACTCTTGTGCAAGAGATATTGTTTTTTCTTATTGATTGTGCCTGTGGGTCATAACGGCGAGGAACCAGTTACAGAGTAAGGAACAAAGTCCTAGTTTTTGCAGCTTTGATATGAGCTTGGCTGGCAAGAGGGTGGTGAAGGCAAAGTTAAAATTATCATATCTCGGACCTTTTCTACTGCCATGGACATTTATTTTCACCTTTGCTCATCGTTCTCTTTCTATTTCTGTCTCATTCTTTCCATTTCCTTTTGAAAACAATATATTGTTCTTTGGCTTCATTTGCCAACTCAATTTTTCTCGGTATGTATTCCGATTATTTCTTGTTTAATTAGATTCGAGCTAATTCTAACAGTTTAGGCTGAATAACTGTTGAGTTTTAATATTAAACCAGGGGTTGCATTATCTTTACGTTTGCCACGTTTTTTCAGTGCTAACTGCAGTTCATCTGACAAACTTTAAAGCTTTGTTTTCGATTTCCCTTGATCCCGAATGTTTTCCTCCACCCGAGGACATTTTTTTCGCAACTGCAAGGGCAATATCCAGTCATTCAATAATCAATAATTCAAAAGCAGCAAAAATGCAATCATCTGCACACACTCACTATCTTTACGTTCAGTAGCCCCACGCCAAAGAAGAAATCATACAGAAGAATCCAGGACGAGCCATCAACTTGTTACTGATGTCGTGTCAACACGCAACAGTGGCGAAGGGACAGAAGCAGGTGATATCTGTATTTTTAAAGGTTCAAGACGGCTCGGAAAAATCGACTGTTTTGCAGGAGTGATAATATAAGAAATTGATTTTGCTTGCTTCATTAACAAACACTATTTAAACAAACTAAATTGAAACAATATTTTAATTTTTACTTTAAACGCGAGAGATTACATACAGTTTACTAAGCTCGTAACACTACTTTCCAAAAAACATCACTTAAAACAACCCTGCCTCTCTCATGCCACTTCAAGGGACAGGCTAAGGCTGTACTTTTATTGATGAAGCCATGTGCTTTTCAAATATGAGGGAAATTTGTTCAAAACTCGTTTCTAAACCGTTCACCGCTGGAAACTTCCCTGATCAATTTCCACAACCCTTTGCCTCCAAACCTGTTGAAAGCAGCATTACACGTCTCTCTGTGGGTGCCGCTCAGTCCCTCACGCAAATGTGTTCTCGAGTATCTAGACCGGAACCTATCATCGTTAACTTCGTACATTGTCCATTCCCATTGTAACAAGCATCAGAGTTATATTATTGAAATGCAAATAGCCTTCCTTTGACGAAGAACTAGGTTACATACTCTATGTTGGGCTCATGGCTGTTCAGACAACGTTCTGCTGAGTGACAATAGATAATTCTGGATGAACTGGGGCATCCTGCCCATTCCCGCTAAAAAGGCTAAGTCTGAAATGGAGAAGCTAACTCAGACTATGGACGTTTACATCTGACTCCGACAATGGGAGTCTTTCCTCAGTGTGTATAACGTTAAATTGCCTGCTACATCTTGAACCCCATTTCCGCATCAACGTTCCTAATATCTCATTATAATCACAGGACAAATTAATGGCATGTGGCTAAAGTGTAATGTACTTCATCTGATAGAATTTAAGAAGGTAAGCGATGCAGTGAGAAGAGGTCCCGTGACAGCTGCTATGGTTGCATTGATTATGCTGAATGCGCATGTTAGTTTTGAAGTATTTGAAGGGTCAACTCAACAGATTTATGATCTCCGTTGGGTTCTACTCACGCCAAACACTGCAATTCTTAAACTGCACTTTCTCGCCCAACCTTTCTTTGCCAAACTGGATGATGAACGGGCAGCGAATATTGCATCAGCCATTTTCGCTGTGGAAACATTCAGCCGCAGAGTGGTAAATCACTCCACGTTTTTACATCCGTCGCTGTCATAAACGGCAGTTTTAATGGGGAAAATTCCATGCGGAAGCTAGAGTAAAAAGTTCAGATTCTGGATGTTCGGGTTGGCCCTGGAGATGAAGGGAAGAGGTTCAGAAAAGGTAGGGCCGCGTGTGTGTCTGTCGCATTGTGGGGGTATCTGATCGTACACGGGGGAATGTAGGTTGGAGTTCGAAGTGGGTGGTGTGAGGAAGCGAGAGACAGTTGTCCTTCAGGGATGGAGCTTTGACAGACTGGTGGGAGTGATGGTCAGACTGTAGTCAAAATGGACTGGGCTGGCCCCTCTTGTGGAGAGGGACGGAGAGTGGTCAGTGCAAGAGGGACGGATGTGTCAGAAAGCGAGGGCGGGGAAAGAAAGGACAGATGCGTCAGTCTAGAATTAATGGAGGGGGATCAGTTCAGGATTTGGCAGTCCAGAAGGGATGGGGTCAGCCGGGAACCAACGAAAGAATTCATGCTTGGACGTAGGGAGGGCGCTAGCTCTGCAAGGAGTGAGAGAGGAAGGGAGTTAATCCTGCGAGGGGTTAAAACTCTAGAATGATGGAGGACGTGGTCTGTCTAGATGCGGCCTATCGTGGTTAGTCCTGAACTAGATCAGACCGTGGAAGGGGAGGATCAGTCTGGAAGGAGCGAGAGGGGTTAGTCATGCAGAGAGGGACGTAGAGCAATCCAGGTGGGCGGTCACAACAGAAGAGCGTTACGGGGTTCTGTCCAGGAGGACGGGTTGAAGGAATGGTTTAAGATCAGGAGGACGTCAGTCCGGAGGAAGGAGAATGTTATTCTATCAGAGGGATGTGGATCTGTGTCGCTCCAGCACGCTGCGTGGGTGTGCGTGTGTGTGTGTGTGGGGGGGGGGGGGGGGGGTGGGGGGGGGGGAGTTATCAGAGTCCTGTTGGTGGTGGGGACACAGACCGGACAGAGAGTAATGAGACCGAGGGATGGATGGATGTCAGATCAGGTCGGGTTTTGGGTCGGCGGTATAGCGGGTCATGTCAGGAGGAACGGAATTCGGGATGGATCAGCGGGATGGTATCGTTTTGGTCTCCGGAGCTTTGGTTTCGGGCGAGAGGAAGAGGTCAGGGATAGAGTGTGGGATCTTGTGTGGGGGTTACGTTCTTTCTACCCTGATGTTCAGATTTGGCAGTTTAATCCATGAAAGGATGAGTGTGCGAGTTTTAAAGAATTACTCTGCATTTACAACCCACCCCTCCGCGACATATCAGAGTAACTATCAATATTATTCTTGCAGAACCAACCGAGGTTAGCGATTTACTATCTTCTTTTGGACTGTTCCCACCCCTGCACAATTATGTTTCACGAACGTCCGAGAGGGTTTTCCAGCGCATCGCTGGGGGAACACGAAATGCGAGGCTGACAATCCGGGAAGTAATGGTACTTTGTACTTCAACTCATTTTTATGGCGCAAAAAATTGTGCGTGAGCTACGGATTTAGAATTTAATATAATTCGTATTTGATGTTGGAGCAAGGAATTGGGTGGAACAGGGAAAAAAAGAATCGGGGTAGGATTACAAAGCCATAGCCCAGATTTTCTGAAACTGCAAAAGGGAAATTATTGCACATGAGTGGAGAAAATATACAATACTGTGTGATAAAGGACACCCTCGACTCATTAAAAGTATGACACCAGGTGTTTTCGACTTGGGAGACAACAATGAAGCCGACATATAATTTTACTGTGCATGTTTCTTTCTTCAATTGAAAGTAAATAATTCGTTTTTTTCAATTCAGGCGCAATGTCGCGTGCCCAATCCTCCTGCCCTGGACATCTGTAGGTTGTGAGTGTGAAACACACGCAAACGTTGGAGACCGTGCAACTCAGTATGGGCAGTGATTCAGGCCGGGTCCGAAGTATGATCATTGGTGCTGTGATGCAACAGTACCATCCATTTGCCACCAGGCATCTCTACGCAGGCGTCAAGTGAGTTAACTTTAAACACGGGCAGACAAGGAACATGTGAAGATACAGTGAGAGAAGGAACGGAGCTCCAACAAGGGCCGTTGCTAAATATTCTTGCATGATACACATTTTTTTTTTACATGATACACATTTCTAATTACGTCGCAAGCAGTATGTGTTTGGAGCTCGGCCACCATTGCAATTGAACATCACTACTTGACAATTATATGAGTGATGATCCATCGTCTGCAATCAAAGCAGTCGATGTGGTGTAAGGGAGCAGCAGTGCTGTTAAGGAATTTCCAAGAGATTGAACCGAAGGCACCGGAATAACAACAATATGACTTGTGCTCAGGATAGTGTGAGACGTGCAAGAGAAATTTAGGTAACTCGTATCCCTATGCTTCTGCTGTTCGAATATTTCCAGTTGGGCCTGGATGAATCGTTGTCAGTGCTAACAGAATACTGCAAATAGAGTAATGTTTCTACTGTTACGGACGATGGGTTGTGATGGGGGGGCGGAACAAAAAACAAAGAACGAAGAACAATAGAGCACATAAACAGAATCTGAGGCCCACCAAGCCTGTACTGGTCATGCTACCATACTGGCGCTAAAACCATCAGCACTATCTGTTACCGTATCACTTAATACCAAAACTATCTATGTATTTGTCGAGATGCCTTTTAAACGCCGTTAATCTGTTTTCTTCCACTACCATGTCCCTCATACTCTTGCTGACATCGATAAGGTCGCCCGTCAACCTCCGGCTTTCTAATGAAACCAGTCCGATCAATTCAGACTCTCCATAGCCAGCAAGCTCCAGGCCAGGCAATATCCTCCTCTAAGCCCTCTGCAAAGCCAACACATCCTTCTGATGGTGCGGCGACCGGAATTGTGAAAAATAGTCACACTGACACGCTGTCCATCCCCCACCGCGCCACCGCCCGCCCCACGCCTTGTATGAAGTGTATCTGTTTGAACACTGATTCTAACCAGTAATTTAGTACCTCGCCCATTTCCTCGATCTCAGCATATACCTTCCCGCCCCATGTAAGTATTCCACTCCTTTCGCTGACCACCATCTTGCTCCATACAGATGAATAAAAAGCTTTGCGATTTACATCAATCCAACTAGCCAAGGACTTCTCATGAGCGCTCCTAGCCCTCCTAATTTCCCGTTGATTTACCCTTTAACAGCCACACCGCATCTTCAATTCCTGTCTAATGGTATCGTAATTTGCCTTTCCCCAGTTTAGCAGTTTAACCTGAGGGTTATCCTCACTCCAATCGAACATTTCCTGAAAACCTCGACAATTTTGCCAATAATCACCAAATGTTGTCCTACAGAAATTCCAACCAACTCTCCACGCTCATTACCCAATATCAAGTGCAATAATGCCCCTTCCCAACATATACTATCTACGTTTTGCAATAACATCCCTTACGGAATAACTTTTACAAGCTCTTCCCCATCAAAGCCCCGAGCACAACGTGAGTCTCTGTCGATATAGGGGAAGTTGGAATCCCGCAGCACATCAATACTGTTACGTCTGCACATCTCCAACGTTTCCCTGCCGATCTGCTCTTCTATCTCTTTCTGGCAGTTGGAGAACCGATAATGAACCCAGATATTGAGATTGCCATTTCCCTGTTTCTGAGCTCCACCGAGATTGCCTCATTGTACGCGCTGTTTTAGTTGTCCATCCGAAGTACGGCTATAATATTTTACTTAACCAGTAATGCTACTTCTCTATCCCTTTTACATCCCACTATATTTCTCCTGAAGCTTCTGTAGCCTATAAGGTTCATCTACTAACCTTACCCTTCCTATACCCACATTTCTGTAAAGGCCACAACATCATTATTCCAAGTGCTAATCCGTGCTCTAGGTGCATGTGCCTTGCCTGCTGCACTGCTGTACTTCTGGCGTTTAAACAGATGCACTTCATACAAGGGGCGGGGCGGGCGGTAGCGCTGTGGGGATGGACAGCGTGTCAGATGTCTTGGACAGAAAGGCAAAATGAATGTCAATGGAGCTGAGTAATGTTAAGTTGGTGCTGATAGTGTCAAAGGCAGAACAAAGGTGAGCAGCTTGTCAAATGAAATTTGTAACAGGGAAAAGATGGCCCAAGTCGGTGTTGGGAGAGAGTGGCGAGGTGCATTGGTGAAGTGAAAACTGCAAAAACAACGAAAAAGACGATGACGTTGGAGGCGAGGGTTCACAGTCTGACGTTGTGGGATTCAATGTTATGCCGGAACGGTTGTAATGTAGCTAATCAGAAGATGAAGAGCTGTCTGTCCAGTGAGCGCCGGACTTCAATGGAATATTGTTGCATGCCGAGAACGCAGATATGGACGTGAGAGGAGAACCGTGAATTGAAATAGCAAGCGCGAGGAAGTTCTGAGTTCTGCTGCGGAAAGAACAAAGGTGTTTTGCAAAGCGGTCAGGCAGTCTGAGTTCAGCCTCTCTATAACAGAGTAGACCTCATTGGGAGCCGCAAATGCAATTGACCAGATTTAAAGGCATTCCTGTGAAGCGGTTTCTCACTGAGAAAGGGTGGTTAGGACTTGCAATGTTGAGCAGGGATGAGGAATACGAGCATTCGAATGTGCTGATTGGGGAGCGGGAGCATTTCGGGTGATGTGATCGTGGACCAGAATTCACAGAAGGGAACGGTTCCTGCACAACCCTATAAAGGGCAGCGAGGGAAAGTTATGTTTGGTCATGGAATCGTGCATGCGATTTAGAAACGAGATACCACGAAGATGTACTTCTCTTCCCTCTGGCAACATGCCCATTGATTTGGTTATGCGGTTTGGCGTCACGCGTGCACCGTGAGAAAATGGCTCGGACCTGAGTTCTGAGATTGGTGGTTGGGGCAATATTTTAGTGCGTGCGGGAGCTGCAAAATTCGCAACATGCATATTGCGTAAAGTTAGCGGTACAATAGACATATGTTTAATTTATCGTGCTCCAACAAAGATTAAAATTGGGAGAGATGACAATCAGTCACATATGTCTACGAATTTTAAGTTGCATGGTGAAAACCCTTTTGGAGGAAATTCATTAACGATAACGACTGTTGAATCTGCTGACCTCAGGGGCTGTTCAGAGCACCAGCCTATTAAAAACAAATTCCGGGCTAGTGGCCTGTAAACACTGGTGACATTTCATTTCATCCTCCATTTAAATTAAATAGATGGAACCTCGGGTGGAAAACTAGCCTGCTGTGAAACAATCTACGGTGCTTACAATGTCGAAAGTTTGACAACTAAAAAAAAATCAGATAGGTTCTCAATATGTTTACGGATTTTAATGCTTAATGATCTGACCTATAATTAACACGACATTCACTAAAATGGTTTAATCTGAACTGCCCTCAGAAACGTTCACCCATTTACATGAGAAATGAATGTCCTTTCCAGCGGTGCCCCTTTCCCATCACAAATCAATGGCATCAAAGGAACAGAGTGGAACAGAGTAAATGAGGTTCTAAAGAAAGTCAAAATGATCAAGGCTCAGGAGGTTGTCAAGTCGAGTAGATATGCACCCTTGTGCGGATCTGCAAAGAAGCACGTTATTTGTAATCATATTTTATTGTGGACAGTCAACACTTGTAAAATGTGCTTGTTCTCTCAATATTTTGAAATTTAGCGTTTTGCACCAAATCAAACAATCACTCACCTGTCTTTACATTTTCTGCAATGATATGAGAATTATGAAATACACTTTAAGACAGTGACATTGCGTATGATAAATGTGCAAACCTGTCATTCAATTCCAGTAAGTGGAGCTGTAACATGCACCTCGAAAACAATATGGAGTGCAATGAGAGTGGCAAATGATCGTGCCTGATAAGTTGAAAAACGAGCAACATGAGGTTCTTTGCAAGGTCTGTGATGTCCTATATTGCTGAGAAACTAGTAGTAAGAGTCGTACGACACATTTGCTTCTGACATTTTGCATCTTTACTCAGAGGTCAAGGAATTAGTTCGAAGAAAATATGTCTCAATGCAACCCTCCACGCCATGCTTAATTTTCGAAATCTCCATGTAATAATGACTGTACCTATCTTGAGATTCAACATCGCTGAGAAAGGAGTTTGGTGTACAGATTTGATAGCAATAGACTAACAGTTGGACAATCGGTAAAGCAGGCAGGAAAATATTTTATTTCCGTGTCTTCCTCTGACTGTTTTAAAGCGACAAGCAGTGGGCGAAATCAGATCTCAGACGGCCTTCCTAATGAAGATTGTCATTAGATACCGTTGACTTCAACGAAACTAGATACACGGTATGAGAATAATTGCAATAGAAAATAGAACTTGCAGTTTTTGGGGATTTTCACAATCACAGAGCGTAACACAGTTCTTTGCAACACATCGAATAAGGTCATGCGATAGGGTAACAATTCAAGTTCATGTAAGTGAACGATCAAAATGCGCACAGCCATATCGCACTGAGCAACAAAATTGGATGATGGACACAAAATATCGTTACAGTAAACTTTGAATGTGTTGGTCCCTTCCGATTGGTGTTGCTTGTCCGAATTAACAATCAAACCCAGCTGAATGACCTGACATTTGCCTCCTGTCCTGAATGCTATTTTCACTTCATGCATTCCTGTGGCCGGCTTTGAACTAGTTGTGTCAAACATCCAGCCATGCGTAGGCCGGATCTTTTCCAAACTGATTATTTTTTGAGTTATTGATCGATTGATTTATTTATTGTCACTTTTACCGAAGTACAACGGAATGTACTTTTCTGTGACGAAGGGCGTGCTGAGGAGAGAAAAATAATAATCGACAAAGTAAATCGACAAATAGTGATTAGTTGCAGTGTGGAACAAGGGCGAAATAAAGCAAATGCATGAGCAAGAGCTGCATAGGGCACCGGGAATAGTGCTATTACAGGGAACACATCAATGCGAGGGAGAGTCGTTGCGGAATCCAGCAGCTATGGGGAAGAAACTGTTCCTATGTCAGGATATGTGGTTCTTCAGACTTCTGTATCTATTGCCTAATGGATATCTCTGGAAGAGAGAAAAGCCCCAAGATATGACCGCTGTCTTACAATGCTGTATGCCTTTCTGAGGCAGAGGGAGGTGTAGACAGAATCAAAAGGACGGTGGAAAGCTTGTGCGATGCATTGGGCTGAGTTAACCAGGCTCTGCAATTGCTTGCGATCTTGCGCCATGCACTTGCCATGCCATGCTGCGATGTTGTCTGATATAATACTCCCTATGGAACATCTGGAGACGTTTATGAGAGTCGACGCAGACATCCAGAATTTACTTAACATCCGTTGGAAGTAGAGACGTTGTTGGGCTTTCTTGAACATTGCATCAACGTGAGTTGGACCGGGCAATTGGTGATGGTGACCCACAGGGACTGAATAGAAACGACCACCTCCACTTCGAAGTCACTTGTCCAGACAGGTATGTGTGTAGTGCTACGGTTCCTGAAGTCGATGATCAGTCCCCTGGTTTTGCGTACATTTAGAGAGATATTGCTTCCCATACATCAGGCAACCAAGTAGTCGATTTCCCTTTTGTAGTCTGAATCGTTGCTGTTTCAGATACGACCCACCATAGTCACATAATCCGCAAACATACAGATCGCGTTGGAGTCAAAAATTGCCACACAGATGTGTATGTTTAGGGAGTACAGTAGATAACCGAGGATACATTCTTGCGGGGCCCCTGTGTTGATGACTCTTGTGGAGGAGGTGTTGTTACCTATCCTGACAGATTGCGGTCTGTTTTTGAGGCAGTCAACGGTGCAGCTTCACTGGTGGTGGTCAATTCCAAGATTGCAGGTTTTGGTTGTTGGTCTTGTCGGGATAATGATGTTGAAGGCGGACATGCAGGCGGAGTAAAGGCCCGGTGTTCTTTTTCCGAACAGCTCAATTCTGTTATGTCGAATTGTCGACACTTCAACAGATGGAAGCTTTTTTGCGCGCTAGTTATATCCCGATGTTTGTGATCAGGAATTTGAGTTTTCCACTCTTACCTCTTTCTACAACCAAATCCTAGAAAGCACACTGGTCAATTGTTGCGTTCCCTGCTTAAGGGATTCAATTCTTTCAATAGTGTTGGACGAATACACGATGTCAGTCATTTCTGCATTGCTGTTCACAAGCATGCATCATGATGTCTTTCCCTTTGTACTCCTTCCCAGGATTTCACATTCCACTATCCCACATCGTCTTTCTGTAATCAGGTTTAGCAGCAGCACAGCCAAGTCCAAGTACCTATGAATTTTTACAACTTAATTTTCACCTATACCACCGTTAGAATGGTGCCCGCCTGAATACATATCAGTAAAACCGATCATTTGATGTTGATTTCGGGCTTACGTCAGGCTCATGACTTAAGTCTGGGGCGGGAACAATTTGTTAATTAAAATTGAGTTGACGTTTTGGATTTTTCTGTCACCGATGAAAACGGATGCATTATCCTCGAAACTAATAAATTTATATTTTTGTCTTTCAGGACCACAAGATTCCTGACGTGACAGCAAGAAAAGTAATGTTGAGGCAGAAGCTCAGCCATAAACGAATTAACCAGCCAGAGCATGTTGCAGGAAACACATTCTCAAACCTGTAAATGCAATGTTCTTGGGGATGTTGTAAATAATCCAAAATAGAATATAGTGACAAACAATGAAAGAACAGATCGATGCACCAATGCATCTAAAAATGGTGCTTTCAGAACTAGGTTCATAATTCCAAAAGATTTGACCCAGGACTAACTTAGTTCTTCAATATAGTGGTAGAAATTAAATCAAGCATAGTTGTATTCTACTAGCAATGGATTTTCGAAATGAGAGAAAGTGACCGATTGGTGAACTTGCGAAATTTGATATGTCATCAAAATTATTGTTTATTTAATTTAGTACCTTCTCCGAAATAGAACACTCATCCCACACCTGCCGACAAGCTCAGCCATACTCCAATCATGGCTACTTTTGGTTTAAATAATATTAGATATTCGGAACACGAAAGCACACCAAAATCATCAGTCATTTTTTTTCAGAGGATGCCAGCATTGCTGACCAGGTCAGCATTCAATGCGCAGAAATTATTGCCCGTGAGAAGAACGTGACGAGCCGTCGTCTTGAACAGTGCCTGCTCATGTTCTCTGAAAACGTACCGTGCTAGTCGGAATACTGCTCCAAGAATTTTATGCAGCAGTCGGGAAGGAAATGTGATGACGTTTCTACTGCTGAAGCAGTGTGTGTTTAAGAGGAAAAAATAATTAGCTGTGTTCGATTCATCGACCGGACCTGCGTTCTGGTTGATACTTCCGCTCCACGAAGGGTGTTGTCAGCGACCATTGGTGAGTGTTTCCAGAGTATATTACAGCTGGTGCAGAAATCGTCGCTGTGATTTGGTTGCGGGATGAGTGTATGCTGAACATAGTTGATGTGGCCCAACACGAGTTGCTTTGACCAGCGTGCTCGCCATATTTTTAAGTTTTTTTTGCTGATTACATCAAGCCCTTTGAGCACTGTTGCATTTTCATTTTGACTTCTACCAAGTAGAGAGTGATACTTATAAATCGTGAAGGGGGGGGGGGTCAGCACGGTGGCCTAGTGGGTTGCACAGCTGCCTCACGGCGCTGAGTTCTCAGATTCGATACCAGCTCTGGGTCATTCTCCGTATGGAGTTTGCACATTCTCCGCAACTCCCAGACGAGACTGAAACTGTAGGTCAATTAGCATACTGATGGCCCATCTCTGGGAACAAAGGAATAACATGCAAGTAACTGATACTAAGGCAGACACCCCGGCGCCAGCAAGACACAAACAAAGCAAGGCCAACGGCCACCTAAGACACGCCCAGCCATCAGGGCACCCACCCCTTTATTGGCCGAGATCGATACCGATGATCAAGATGCTGTCCATCTTGTCCGGCGAAGCGCCTTTGGGTACCAGAAGAAGCCCCTGAGAGAGAATCGCTCTCTTGAACTCGCCTCTCGGAGCGGAGAGACCCGTCCACCAGCTGCACCAAATGCAAGTAAGTCCAATGTCAACACTCGCCAGCAGACGGACGACATTAGCTGTTCTCCTGTCACACATTCGCTCCAAACACCTTCAGATCCGAACAATGGCTGTTATTCCTTTGACTGGGTTGACACCGTAAATTAAGTACAGGCGTTAGCGTGAGAGATAGTTTAGTTTATGGTATTTGTTCATGAGTAGAAATTATTGCGTGTAAATAAATAGTATTTACTTTGAACTAACTAACTGGTGCAATGTTCTTTGATCAGTGTTCGGGTTTGAACCTTGTGGCAGTATAGAAAAATACCTGGCTGGCGACCTAGAGAAAACATAATTATAATTAAGGAAGGCGACCATATTTAGAGCCAGATAAACAGAGCAACAAACGTAATACATGTTGATAACGTCAGACCTTCCCTACACCAAAACGTTCAAAATGCCACATCATCAAGCTCCCTCTTGTCTGTCGTGAAGACGCTGATTGCACAATTGCAAAAAAGATCATGATTAATATAGAAGGTACGCAAGATAATTTGTACTAAGTTGTTCCAAACCCCCTTTTATGTTTTGTGCAGCCGTCGACAACGGCAGTGTGCGGGTGTATAATTATGTTTTTTGATTGATCCGTGCAAACAGCAGGAAGAAATCAAGACTGGTTGTCGTGTAACAACTGTTCAATATTATTCATTATTTCAAATAAAGGCCACTACACAATAGTACAATATTAGAGAACAATTAAGTCCATGAATCATGCAACACACACAGGGTTTATGTAGAATTGATATCTTGTCCTAATATATTTACGATTTTTGAAATCGTTATGACTTCCCCTTACTGAAGCAACACCCAAATAAAATGCAGCATTTGTCAAATTTCCTGTAAAGTTAACAAATAGTTTAGTGCTGATAATCTAGCCTGGAAAGATAGTCCTTCTGATCCAGAAAAAAAGTTTCTTCACGGTCTTCGTCTAAGATATCAATGCAAATTCACCTCTGAGGCAAGTAGACGGAAACTGGCATGCCAAGATAATGATGATGGTGATGCAATGCCATGTGTCTCCTTTGACTCGACATTCTGCATATTTAACTGTCTGCACACGCATCTTTTGTGACGCGAATAAATAGCATGTAACTACCTCCAATGCATACGCAATTCTGGCTGCAGCTGTCGCTCTACAGATTCCCACCTGCTGCTGGATAGACATTATGCCAGCATGGTTTGTTAACTCGATGTTACTACTGATACCAGGCAGATCCATGATGGCAATAACCAACATACCGTTACTAATGACGTTCTGGAATTAAACGAGTACAACAAAGGCTCGGGTGAGGTCTATACTTATCAAGAAACTGAGATGGCCTATCCTTCGCACTTTCGTTCTTGATAACAATGCGTTACGGACAAATAGAGCCGTATTTTCCAGTTCATCAGCATCCCTTTCATATGCATTATGAATTGCTGAGATTATTTGATTAGTGGCATTATTGTGTTTGTACCCGTGAGCGTAATACAAAAATATCGAGAATCAGATCTCTCTATTTTACGTATACAATATTTTTCTGAACTAATTTCATATTTTCCTCACCTGCTTCTCCCAGTCTGTCGTTGAAGTCATTATTTCTAAAACAACAGCATGAGAACGATCATGTACTTGGAAATAAGGTTGCGTATTCACCAACTAATGTTGCGCCCATAAGAGCATAAAATATGGGAGAAGAATTAGCCCCGTTGAGGCACCTCCGCCATTCAATCAAGGCTGATATGTTTTCATCCCCATTGTCCTGCCAACTGTCCATATCCTCCGATCCACTTATTAGTCAAAAAACCTATCAATATCCGTCTTGAGTCACTTAGAGTTTGGTCTCCACTGCTGCTTCAGACCTATTTTACCATGTACTTCCAATTACGTCGCGATCCTCATCTTCAATAAATACTCTAAGATCTCAGCAATGACCGAAGTCAGGCTAACACGTCTATTCCGCGTCCCTCCCTTGTTGAAATGCAGTGTTTCATTAAACACTTTCCAGTTCCCTTCCTGCCTCCAGGGATTCCTGGAAGGTCATCACCAATGTCTCCAGAATTGCCCTCCCAACATTCTGAAGATTGGTCGGGGACCTGTACATAAATCCCATAAGTTTTTTTTTACCTTTGCCATTCCTCAAATCGACCCAAAGAAATTCAATACCTTCTGATCCAATCTGCTACTTTCTATCTTATTAACTCTGTTCCTTGGGTACAATGCAAACCCGCCCCCCTTTGCCCATTTCCTGGCCTGGCCATAGCAAATATATACTTGGATATTTAGATCACAGCCCTGGTGCCCTTGCAGCCACGTCTCTGTGATGTCCACAACATCGTACCTCCCAATTCCAACGGGTGTTTCCAGCTCATTTCTCTTGTTCCGAATACTGCATGCATTTCGGTACAACACCCTCAATCCTGCATTTGCCACCTCCTTTTTCACACTCTCCTCTGTCTCTGTACCTTGTACTGTGGCCCTTCTTGATTTTTGACTGTGGCTCCTCTGCCTTACCCTTCCCCCTTACAGCTTTTTGATTCTGGCCCCGTTGTATTTCCCTCCGACTTCCGGCATCGGTTCCCATCCACCTGCCATATTAGTTTAAACGCCCCCCCTCACCCCCGAGACAGTACTCCCCCCCCCACCCCCAGAACATCGGTTACAGTCCTGCCCAGGTACAGCCCGTCCGGTTAGTACAGTTCCCACCTCCCCCAGAACCGGTTCAAATGTCCCAGGAATTTGAATATCTCCCTCTTGCACGATCTCTCGAGCCACGCATTCATCCTATCTCTCCTGACATTCCTACTCTGACTGGCTCATGGCACTGGTAGCAATCCTGAGGTAACTACGTTTGAAGTCGTACATTTTGTTTAAGTCCTAAATCCTTGAATTCAGCTTGTCTGACCTCATCCGGTTTTTACCTATGTAGTTGGTGCCTATATTCACCATGCCTGTTGTCTGTTAACCCTCCCCCTCCCCTAGAATTTCCTGCAGGCTCTTCGAGGCGTCCTTGACCCTTGCACCAGGGAGTCAACACACCACCCTGGATATCTATTGTGTCCGCACAACCGTGTGTTTATTCCCCTTCCGATTAATTGATGTGTACATGCTGATTCTCAGCAGCATCCTCAGTTAACCGCTCCTGAAAGGATGATAACTCAAACAAGCACCTTTGTAATGTATTTCCCATCAGATAAGGCGCCCCGAATTTCCTTCTTGTCCATGGTGACCTCCTTTCTTTTACCATTCCAGTTGCAGTGCAGGAAACGCGACAGCGTCTGCACAGATCAAATTTCGACACTGTTTTTTTATGTCGATGGATAACTTGTGCTTATGATGCTGGTTGTAACGAGCTGAGTTTCCAATTTCAGGAGATGAAATATATCCTGTAATATTATATGCTGAAGAGAATGTGGAAATCCGGTCACTGTTTGAGATGTACTTCCAATTGTGCTGGATCCGAATGTGCAGAAATAGTTCTTAATTGACAATTGCAGAACCAGCATAGATGTTTTCCTTCATTGTCTTCAGAGTGGCACTTTAGCACAATGTTAGCATGCATAATTGGGTGTACTATCGAAATGGCAACATTGTCACGCCATTATTTTAACTTTTTTTATTTCACGGAATTAATTTAGTTCACGTTTTACTTGCAATTTACAATCATGAAAATACATCCTGGTAAGGTTCCGTAATATACCTGAAACTTTCTTCTCCAAATCAGACTCTGCAAGGCAGAAATGGAAAAACAAATTGTCCTGGACTGATGAAAATGTCCAGCATGTTGAAGTGTGCCCCAATGCCTTGTGTTTATACAATATAAAATATTCGAATAATAACAGCATCAATGTAGACTTTCTCTTCGTTTCCATATCAACGCCAGTTGCTAGAAACAGATATTCTTTTCGAAAAAAATATAATCAGTATCAAGTGCAGAAATAAATTTTGCTTGTCCTTGGGTGCATGCTTGGTTATACGAGAGTGTTATTGAGGCTTTCTGTTTATCATTCCATACCATTTCCCACCCAAATAAATGACCATTCAGTCCAAAGTTTCGCTGCTGCTGTTAACCTCCACTCGAATTTATTCTCAGGCCGCTTTCTCTCAGCTACTCACGGTAACATTACCTTGTCTCGACTTGCGTTCTTGCTAGTTTCACAGAAAATTTCCCTGCATTTCACACAAACGATTTGTACATTACCGACACCCTAACTGGGTTTAGCACACTGGGCCAAATAGTTCGATTTTGAAGCAGACCAGTTCAAACACCAGCTGCACGGTTCTATTCCCGTACCAACCTCCAGAACAGGCGCCGGTATGTGGCGACGTGGGGCTTTTCAAAGTAACTTCATTGACGCCTACTTGTGATAAGAAGCCATTTTCATGCAGAGGGCAGCAGAGCAGAGCTACTGATCAGCTGTTCTGGGGAAATTTGCATACGTGCAGTGCGGTCAGCCTAAGTCGAAGGTGAACCTGCGAAGAAGACCCAAGGAGTTTGAGTAAAGGCAAGCAACCAGCAGAGGGCAGCAGAGCAGAGCTACTGATCAGCTGTTCTGGGGAAATTTGCATACGTGCAGTGCGGTCAGCCTAAGTCGAAGGTGAACCTGCGAAGAAGACCCAAGGAGTTTGAGTAAAGGCAAGCAACCAGCAGAGGGCAGCAGAGCAGAGCTACTGATCAGCTGTTCTGGGGAAATTTGCATACGTGCAGTGCGGTCAGCCTAAGTCGAAGGTGAACCTGCGAAGAAGACCCAAGGAGTTTGAGTAAAGGCAAGCAACCAGCAGAGGGCAGCAGAGCAGAGCTACTGATCAGCTGTTCTGGGGAAATTTGCATACGTGCAGTGCGGTCAGCCTAAGTCGAAGGTGAACCTGCGAAGAAGACCCAAGGAGTTTGAGTAAAGGCAAGCAACCAGCAGAGGGCAGCAGAGCAGAGCTACTGATCAGCTGTTCTGGGGAAATTTGCATACGTGCAGTGCGGTCAGCCTAAGTCGAAGGTGAACCTGCGAAGAAGACCCAAGGAGTTTGAGTAAAGGCAAGCAACCAGCAGAGGGCAGCAGAGCAGAGCTACTGATCAGCTGTTCTGGGGAAATTTGCATACGTGCAGTGCGGTCAGCCTAAGTCGAAGGTGAACCTGCGAAGAAGACCCAAGGAGTTTGAGTAAAGGCAAGCAACCAGCAGAGGGCAGCAGAGCAGAGCTACTGATCAGCTGTTCTGGGGAAATTTGCATACGTGCAGTTGCGGTCAGCCTAAGTCGAAGGTGAACCTGCGAAGAAGACCCAAGGAGTTTGAGTAAAGGCAAGCAACCAGCAGAGGGCAGCAGAGCAGAGCTACTGATCAGCTGTTCTGGGGAAATTTGCATACGTGCAGTGCGGTCAGCCTAAGTCGAACCTGCGAAGAAGACCCAAGGAGTTTGAGTAAAGGCAAGCAACCAACAGAGGGCAGCAGAGCAGAGCTACTGATCAGCTGTTCTGGGGAAATTTGCATACGTGCAGTGCGGTCAGCCTAAGTCGAAGGTGAACCTGCGAAGAAGACCCAAGGAGTTTGAGTAAAGGCAAGCAACCAACAGAGGGCAGCAGAGCAGAGCTACTGATCAGCTGTTCTGGGGAAATTTGCATACGTGCAGTGCGGTCAGCCTAAGTCGAAGGTGAACCTGCGAAGAAGACCCAAAGAGTTTGAGTAAAGGCAAGCAACCAGCAGAGGGCAGCAGAGCAGAGCTACTGATCAGCTGTTCTGGGGAAATTTGCATACGTGCAGTGCGGTCAGCCTAAGTCGAAGGTGAACCTGCGAAGAAGACCCAAGGAGTTTGAGTAAAGGCAAGCAACCAGCAGAGGGCAGCAGAGCAGAGCTACTGATCAGCTGTTCTGGGGAAATTTGCATACGTGCAGTGCGGTCAGCCTAAGTCGAAGGTGAACCTGCGAAGAAGACCCAAGGAGTTTGAGTAAAGGCAAGCAACCAACAGAGGGCAGCAGAGCAGAGCTACTGATCAGCTGTTCTGGGGAAATTTGCATACGTGCAGTGCGGTCAGCCTAAGTCGAAGGTGAACCTGCGAAGAAGACCCAAGGAGTTTGAGTAAAGGCAAGCAACCAACAGAGGGCAGCAGAGCAGAGCTACTGATCAGCTGTTCTGGGGAAATTTGCATACGTGCAGTGCGGTCAGCCTAAGTCGAAGGTGAACCTGCGAAGAAGACCCAAGGAGTTTGAGTAAAGGCAAGCAACCAGCAGAGGGCAGCAGAGCAGAGCTACTGATCAGCTGTTCTGGGGAAATTTGCATACGTGCAGTGCGGTCAGCCTAAGTCGAAGGTGAACCTGCGAAGAAGACCCAAGGAGTTTGAGTAAAGGCAAGCAACCAACAGAGGGCAGCAGAGCAGAGCTACTGATCAGCTGTTCTGGGGAAATTTGCATACGTGCAGTGCGGTCAGCCTAAGTCGAAGGTGAACCTGCGAAGAAGACCCAAGGAGTTTGAGTAAAGGCAAGCAACCAACAGAGGGCAGCAGAGCAGAGCTACTGATCAGCTGTTCTGGGGAAATTTGCATACGTGCAGTGCGGTCAGCCTAAGTTGAAGGTGGTTTGTGGAGGGGCTGTTGGCAACTTACAGTTAAACCCGAAACACTTTGTGAGTGTTTCCCACCCTACCTCCTCCTCTAACCAACCCCCCCACCCCACGGTGGTTGGGAAGCGGGAGCAGGGGCCTGTCGTGAAGGTGAGTGAGTGCCTTTAAATTTGCTTACCTTTCAGCGGGATCAGGGTTTGAGGTAATATCAGGTAAGCTCTTTTTTTTTTTTTAATCTAGAGGGGATGTCAGGGAAGGCAGTACAATGCTCCTCCTGCAGAATGTTTGAGGTGAGGGACGCCGTCAGTGTCCCTGCTGATTTCATCTGTGGGAAGTGCACCCAACTCCAGCTCCTCAAAAACCGTGTTAGGGACCTGGAGCTTGAGCTGGATGAACTTCGGATCATTCGGGAGGCAGAGGGGGTCATAGATAGGAGCTTCAGGGAAGTAGTTACACCAAAGACTGGAGATAGATGGGTAACTGTAAGAGGGACTGGGAAGAAGCAGTCAGTGCAGGGACCCCCTGCGGTCGTTCCCCTGAGTAACAAGTATACCGTTTTGGATACTTGTGGGGGGGACGACTTACCAGGGGTAAGCCATGGGGTACGGGCCTCTGGCACGGAGTCTGTCCCTGTTGCTCAGAAGGGAAGGGGGGAAAGGAGTAGAACATTAGTAATTGGGGACTCAATAGTCAGGGGCACAGATAGGAGATTTTGTGGGAGCGAGAGAGACTCACGTTTGGTATGTTGCCTCCCAGGTGCAAGGGTACGTGATGTCTCGGATCGTGTTTTCCGGGTCCTTAAGGGGGAGGGGGAGCAGCCCCCAAGTCGTAGTCCACATTGGCACTAACGACATAGGTAGGAAAGGGGACAAGGATGTCAGGCAGGCCTTTAGGGAGCTAGGATGGAAGCTCAGAGCGAGAACAAACAGAGTTGTTATCTCTGGGTTGTTGCCCGTGCCACGTGATAGTGAGATGAGGAATAGGGAGAGAGAGCAATTAAACACGTGGCTACAGGGATGGTGCAGGCGGGAGGGATTCAGATTTCTGGATAACTGGGGCTCTTTCTGGGGAAGGTGGGACCTCTATAGACAGGATGGTCTACATCTGAACCTGAGGGGCACCAATATCCTGGGGGGGAGATTTGTTAGTACTCTTTGGGGGGGTTTAAACTAATTCAGCAGGGGCATGGGAACCTGGATTGTAGTTTTGGGGTGCGAGAGATTGAGAGTAGAGAGGTCAGGAGCACAGTTTTGACTTCGCAGGAGGGCGGCAGTGTTCAGGTCTGTGGTTTGAAGTGTGTCTATTTCAATGCCAGGAGTATACGAAATAAGGTAGGGGAACTGGCAGCATGGGTTGGTACCTGGGACTTCGATGTTGTGGCCATTTCAGAGACATGGATAGAGCAGGGACAGGAATGGTTGTTGCAGGTTCCGGGGTTTAGGTGCTTTAGTAAGGTCAGAGAAGGGGGCAAAAGAGGGGGAGGTGTGGCGCTGCTAGTCAAGGACAGTATTACGGTGGTAGAAAGGATGCAAGATGGGGACTCTTCTTCCGAGGTAGTATGGGCTGAGGTTAGAAACAGGAAGGAGAGGTCACCCTGTTGGGAGTTTTCTATAGGCCACCTAATAGTTCTAGAGATGTAGAGGAAAGGATGGCGAAGATGATTCTGGAAAAGAGCGAAAGTAACAGGGTAGTTGTTATGGGAGACTTTAACTTTCCTAATATTGACTGGAAAAGATATAGTTCGAGTACATTGGATGGGTCGTTCTTTGTACAATGTGTGCAGGAGGGTTTTCTGACACAATATGTTGACAGGCCAACAAGAGGTGAGGCCACTTTGGATTTGGTTTTGGGTAATGAACCAGGCCAGGTGTTAGATCTGGAGGTAGGTGAACACTTTGGAGACAGTGACCACAATTCGGTGACCTTTACGTTAGTGATGGAAAGGGATAAGTATACCCCGCAGAGCAAGAGTTATAGCTGGGGGAAGGGCAATTATGATGCCATTAGACATGACTAGGATGTGTTGGTTGGAGAAGTAGGCTGCAAGGGTTGGGCACACTGGATATGTGGAGCTTGTTCAAGGAACAGCTATTGCATGTTCTTGATAAGTACGTACCAGTCAGGCAGGGAGGAAGGGGTCGAGCGAGGGAACCGTGGTTTACCAAAGAAGTGGAATCTCTTGTTAAGAGGAAGAAGGAGGCCTATGTGAAGATGAGGCGTGAAGTTTCAGTTGGGGCGCTTGATAGTTACAAGGAAGCGAGGAAGGATCTAAAGAGAGAGCTGAGACGAGCAAGGGGGGACATGAGAAGTCTTTGGCAGGTAGGATCAAGGAAAACCCAAAAGCTTTCTATAGGTATGTCAGGAATAAAAGAATGACTAGGGTAAGAGTAGGGCCAGTCAAGGACAGTGGTGGGAAGTTGTGTGTGGAGGCTGAGGAGATAAGCGAGATACTAAATGAATACTTTTCGTCCAGTATTCACTCAGGAAAAAGATAATATTGTGGAGGAGAATGCTGAGACCCAGGCTATTAGAATAGATGGCATTGAGGTGCGTAGGGAAGAAGTGTTGGCAATTCTGGACAAGGTGAAAATAGATAAGTCCCCGGGGCCAGATGGGATTTATCCTAGGATTCTCTGGGAAGCCAGGGAAGAGATTGCTGAGCCTTTGGCTTTGATTTTTAGGTCATCATTGGCTACAGGAATAGTGCCAGAGGACTGGAGGATAGCAAATGTGGTCCCTTTGTTCAAGAAGAGGAGTAGAGATAACCCCGGTAACTATAGGCCGGTGAGCCTAACGTCTGTGGTGGGTAAAGTCTTGGAGAGGATTATAAAAGATACGATTTATAATCATCTAGATAGAAATAATATGATTAGGGATAGTCAGCATGGTTTTGTGAAGGGTAGGTCATGCCTCACAAACCTTATCGAGTTCTTTGAGAAGGTGACTGAACAGGTAGACGAGGGTAGAGCAGTTGATGTGGTGTATATGGATTTCAGTAAAGCGTTTGATAAGGTTCCCCACGGTCGGCTATTGCAGAAAATACGGAGGCTGGGGATTGAGGGTGATTTAGAGATGTGGATCAGAAATTGGCTAGTAGAAAGAAGACAGAGAGTGGTAGTTGATGGGAAATGTTCAGAATGGAGTTCAGTTACGAGTGGCGTACCACAAGGATCTGTTCTTTGGCCGTTGCTGTTTGTCATTTTTATAAATGACCTAGAGGAGGGCGCAGAAGGATGGGTGAGTAAATTTGCAGACGACACTAAAGTCGGTGGAGTTGTAGACAGTGCGAAGGATGTTGCAGGTTACAGAGGGGCATAGATAAGCTGCAGAGCTGGGCTGAGAGGTGGCAAATGGAGTTTAATGTGGAGAAGTGTGAGGTGATTCACTTTGGAAAGAATAACAGGAATGCGGAATATTTGGCTAATGGTAAAATTCTTGGTAGTGTGGATGAGCAGAGGGATCTCGGTGTCCATGTACATAGATCCCTGAAAGTTGCCACCCAGGTTGATAGGGTTGTGAAGAAGGCCTATGGTGTGTTGGCCTTATTGGTAGAGGGATTGAGTTCCGGAGCCATGAGGTTCATGATGCAGCTGTACCAAACTCTGGTACGGCCGCATTTGGAGTATTGCGTACAGTTCTGGTCGCCTCATTATAGGAAGGACGTGGAAGCTTTGGAACGGGTTGCAGAGGAGATTTACCAGGATGTTGCCTGGTATGGAGGGAAAATCTTATGAGGAAAGGCTGATGGACTTGAGGTTGTTTTCATTAGAGAGAAGAAGGTTAAGAGGTGACTTAATAGAGGCATACAAATGATCATAGGGTTAAATTGGGTGGACAGCGAGAGCCTTCTCCCGCGGATGGAGGTGGCTAGCACGAGGGGACATAGCCTTAAATGAGGGGTAATAGATATAGGACAGAGGTCAGAGGTGGGTTTTTTACGCAAGAGTGGTGAGGCGTGGAATGCCCTACCTGCAACAGTAGTGAACTCGCCAACATTGAGGGCATTTAAAAATTTATTGGATAAGCATATGGATGATAAATGCATAGTGTAGGTTAGATGGCCTTAGTTTTTTTTTTCCATGTCGGTGCAACATCGAGGGCCGAAGGGCCTGTACTGCGCTGTATCGTTCTATGTTCTATGTTCTATGCGTGAATATGTTTCATCTGCATTCTTTGCCTTTCGATTTTGAATAATTATATATCCTTGGCCCCATTTATTTGAATCCATCGCAAACCAATTACTGACGATTAGGAATGATTTCAAACGACCACAACGGAGTCCTATTTTATTTTTTTACAGTGAAGTGCGTTTGATCATACATTTCATTTTCTAGAATAACAAATAACAACTTTGGACTTCAGTTGTCCTCCCATCTTACACAGATTACGTAACTTGCTCTGTAATTTTAAGTCAACGTTGTATAATGTTAAAAACTTGTTATCTGAAGTCGAGGGCTCGTTCGATGCATAATGCCCAATCATGATCTTACCAACTATACGAATGTTCGAGCGATTCATACATTATAAATCTGATTATTTATAACCAGGACAGCAGAAAAAATCTATGCATGTTTCCCGATAAGTACCTTGAGCACAGAACTGTGACAAAACCTCTGAAATCATCAGACATGGGCAACTTAATATGACGATGAAACTTAAAATAATTTACTTTCTAGGATTCGAACTAAATCTCAAGGGAATACAGGAAGAGAGTTGAATCCATTGACGTCTGCCCATATGCTGTGGACATTTGCGGCCCAAATCAGTAAAATGTATTTCATGCTGTCGTTCGAACAATTTAAGCGACAACTCATTTTAAAAATCAGGACACCGAATTTGGGCAAACACGTTTCGAAATAATTTCTGAAATTTCTGCTCCGTAGCTCTGGTCTCTGGGAATACGTACTATAGTTTTTCTTGAGATCTTCACATTCTAAGACAAAATGACAGTTGAATAGTTGTAAATAATTAACCAGATGCATTCTTTAGCTTTTGTTGATGAGGTAAAAATGTTTTATCTCGTTCGCGTCATAATGCAACAAACATAACGAAAATTTAAGCGTCATTCAAACACTGACTGTATTCTGTAGGCCGCAAAATAAATTGACAAGATATTGAGAAGACAATATGCAGGTACATTGAGCAAACGGAGGAGTTATTAATTGTTTGTTATTCAAAATGACACGGTGGTATTGACATTGTCGAGGACAGAGAGAAGCTAAGAAATTTTGAAGATGCACACAAATGAATTAGGAACGGCAGTACTCGGGCGACTCCAGACTTTAATGCCATTGAAAAAGGTAATGGAATACTGATCCTGACTTAATTGGACATCTTCCTCCCCAAGATCAGATTAATCAATAATCTATCTGTCTCTGCTTTCAAAATATTCTTCGATACTGCTTTTATGGGAATGTTTTCTGAGGGGAAAAGGAGGGTGTGATTTAGGTGGAAATCCGAACCATTCAGTTCCTCAACAAAAAGTTTCGGATGGACTTTTGGGAACATTGCAATTCAGGTGTCTTGCAGGCAGCACACCACCTCCAGCTGATTTTGATGCGGAAGCGCGTGGTTCAACAGGAAATCCGATTGAAAATTCAAAAGATAGAATTCCACCACTTATGAAACGGCGCACGCTTCAGAAATCCGCGGATCAGAAACATCGAATGCAGAGCCTCATATTTGTATCTACTTTGGATCCTCATTGACAAAATATCCAATTGGTTCCTATTCAAATCTGTATACTGCGCCGCCTTGCACTGCAACCGGTAGAGCATGCAATCGACATTTAGATCCCCAGACTGTCCCCGTGTTCCCTCAGAATTATCACGACCAATCAAACTAGAGTCATGAGTCATAGATGCTTACAGCATGGAAACAGACCTTCCGCCAGCTTATCCATGCACACAGTTTCAATCATGAACTCGTCCATTGTGCCCGCAGTGGGGCCATATCCCTCTAATTCGACCCTCCCAAGTAACTGTCTACGTTTTTTTTAAAGGAACAAAATGTATCCTCCTCTACCACTGCCTCCAGAAGCTTATTCCAAATGCTCACCGCCCTCAGTGTGAATAAATTTCCCTTCTGGTCTCTTTTGTGTCTGTCCCATTCACCTTAAACATATGCCCTCTCGTTCTATACTCCTCTACGTTTGTGAAAGTTATTTACTATCTACCATACCTATTGTACTCATTATATTAACCTCTATTTTTTTATCACAAAGCCTCCTACGCTTCATGGAAAAATGTCCCAAACTATCCAGCCTCTCCTTCCAGCACAGAGCATTATGTCCTGGTACAATCCTCGTACATCTCTTCTGCACTCTTTGTAGTTTAACAATATATTTCCTATAAGTGCGTGACCAGAATTGAACACAGTATTCCATGTGTGGTCTGACTAATCTCTAGTACAACTTCAAAAAGACGTCACAACACCTGTATTCAATGTTCTGCCAATAAAACCCAGCACACGGAATGCATTCTTCGCACCTCTGTCCACCTGTGACTCATCGTTCAAGGAGCAATGGGACTGTACATCTCGACCTCTTTGTTCTGTAAAGCTCCCCAATTCCCTACCATTAATTGAGTAGACCTTGTCCTTATTTGATATCCGAAATGCATCAACTCCATTTGTCCTATTTGAACTCCAGCTGCCTATAGGCCCACTGGCCCAATTGATCAAGATATGGTTCCAATCTTATATAAACTTCTTCACGATCCACGATGCCACAATATTCGATCTGCAAACTACTATCCATGCCTCCTACATCCTCATCCAAATCATTAATATATACAAGAGAGAAACATTGGACCCAGCACCAATCCCCTGAGCAACACCGCTAGTCAAAGGCTTCAGGTTGAAAACAACCCTTTGCAACCATCCCTTGGCTTCGGTCGCCAAGCCAATTTTGTAATTGCATTATATAAAACAAAAAAGTGTGTTTAAGCTAAATATTGGTACTTTAGAGGATGAGAAGGGAGACTTAATAATGGGAGATGAGGAAATGGCAGAGGAAATTAACAAGCTTTTAGGTCGATCTTCACAGTGGAACACACAAATAACATACCAGTGAATGACAGAAATGATGCTATGACAGGTGAGGATCTCGAAATGATTGTTATCAAAACGAGATAGTGATGGACAAGCTAATGGGGCTAAAGTTAGACAAGTCTCCTGGCCCTGATGGAATGCATCCCAGAGTGCTAAAACAGATGGCTCAGGAAATTGCTAATGCACTAGTGATAATTTACCAAAAATCACTGTACTCTTGTGTGGCTCCGGTGGATGTTAAATTAGCAAACGTGAACCGCTATTCAAAAAGAAGGTAAGCAGAAAGAGGATAATTATGGGCCAGTGAGCTTAACTTCGGTAGTAGTGAAGATGCTGAATCTATAATCAAAGAATAAATGGTGTGGCATCTGGATGGAAATTGTCCCATTGGGAAGACGCGGCATGGGTTCATAAAGTGCAGGTCGTGCCTAACTAACTTACTGGAATTTTTTGAGGACCTTACGAGTGCGGTAGATAACGGGGAGCCACTGGATGTGGTATATGTGGATTTCCAGAACGCCGTGACAAGGTGCCACCACAAAGATTCCTGCATCAGATAAAGTTGCATGGCATTAAGGGAAAGTAGTAGCATGGATAGAGGACTGGTTAATTAATAGAAAGCAAAGACTGGGGATCAATGGGGGTTTCTCTAGTTGGCAATCAGTGGCTAGTGGTGTTCCTCAGGGATCAGTGTTGGTGATCAGGATAGGTGAGGAGAATGGGCTACGGTCTGCAAATGGAATACAATGTTGACAAAGTGAGGTTATCCAATTTGGTAGGAACAACAACAAAAGGGATTATTATTTAAATGAAAAATATTAAATATGTTATTGTGCAGAGAGACCTGGACGTGCTAGTGCATGAGTCGCAAATTGTTGGTTTACAGGTGCAACAGCTGATTAAGAAGGCAAATTGAATTTTGCCCTTCATTGCCAGAGGGATGTAGTTAAGACTAGGGAGGCTATGCTGCAATTGTATAAGGTGTTGGTGAGGCCACACCTGGAGCATTGTGTTCAGTTGTGGTCTCCTTACCTGAGATAGGACGTAGTGGCGCTGGAGCGTGTGCAGAGGAGTTTCACGAGGTTAATCCCAGAGCTGAAGGGGTTGCATTTCAAGGAGAGGTTGAGTAGGCGGGGACTGCACTCGTTGGAATTTAGAAGGATGCGGGGGGGGGGGGGGATCTTATGGAAACATAAAAAATTAGGAAGGAATCGATAGGGTTAGTGCGGGGCCGGTTGTTTCGACTGGTGGGTAAACGCAGAACTAGAGTGCAGAGCCTCAAACAAGGGAAAGTAGCTTCATGACTGACCTTACGAGGCACATTTTCACCCAAAGGATTGTGAATCTATGGCATTTCTTGCCCAGTGAAGCATTTGAGTCTCCTTCATTAATGTTTTTAAGGTAAAGGTAGATATTTTTGAAGAATAAAGGGATTAAGGTTTCTGGTTTTCGGGCCGTAAAGTGCTGAGTCCACAAACGATTAGCCATGATATTTATATTCTGAGCAAATTTACTCTCATAATCTATGGAATTTCGTGCCAAGTGAAACAGTTGAGGCTCCTTCATTAAATGTTTTTAAGATAAAGATAGATAGATTTTGAAGAATGAAGAGATTAAGGATTGTGGTGTTCGGGTCGGAAAGTGGCCGGAAAGTTCAAAAAAGATCAGCCATGATCTCATTAAATGTCGGAGCGTGCTCGAGGGGCCAGATGGCCTACTCCTGCTCCGAGTTCTTATGTTCCTATTATGTTCTTATGTATTGCATTGCAGGCGTTCGAATAATTTTTATATAAGGACACTGCCCTTGACTTTGTCTTATCTGCGTCCCACTACTGCAGAACAAATTGTGACTGTTATATTCGGTTCTTCCTCCAGTAATAAAAGCCTCGTAAATAAACTGCTGTTCTTGCATGCTATTTATTTTTTAGACTCCAGTACGAACACACCCACATTCCTCTATACATGAAGTACTGCAATCTCTCTCCATTTTATTCAGATAG
The DNA here is from genome assembly GCF_902713615.1 of Scyliorhinus canicula. Taxonomy (NCBI): domain Eukaryota; kingdom Metazoa; phylum Chordata; class Chondrichthyes; order Carcharhiniformes; family Scyliorhinidae; genus Scyliorhinus; species Scyliorhinus canicula. The sequence goes on from NC_052157.1 coordinate 76,096,784, forward strand.
AGCATTTCTATTTTCCCTGGAAAAGTGAACAAGTTTAGACATTCCCACATTGCATTCCCTCTGTCGATTTTTCCACTACTCACTAAAAGTTCCAAGTTATTTTACAGCCTTCCCATTACCTCAACATGATTGTTACTTTCCCAGTCTCTGCCTCATCACCAAACTAAGAATGTGCTGTTCTGTCCCTTCAACTGTTGATGTCAGTGGTAATCGTTCGCTGTCCCATTACGATTCCTTATGGCAATAGTTTCATATATCTTTGCAGGTGTAATTCACACAAATATGTCCACTCTACCATTTTTGTATGCCAACCAATCAACTTGTCGTGCTAATGTGCAACCTACGACACCATTATCTCATATTTTGCACAGCTGCTTTTTTAAAATTTCGAATGCCCAATTATTATTTTTAATTAAGGAACAATTTAGCGTCGACAATCCAGCTAATCTGCATATCGTTTGGCTGTGGGGCGAAGCCCACGCTGACATGTGGTGAATGTGCAAACTCCACGCATTCAGTTACCAGTGCCGGGATTCCACCCACCCGGGTCTTCAGTGCTGCAACCGCAGTTTTATCCACTGTGCCAAATGCCACCCTCGCACAGCAGTTTTTGAAATGCGTCATAGTCGAATGTCTTCTCGAAACGAAGTGCAAGCCTACTATCGGGTATCATTTATCCAGGTTGCTTGATGCGTTTTCAAATGACGCCAATAAATTTGCCACACATGATATTCCTTGTACGAAATCATTTCAGCTCTGACTCCTTGCACTGAGATTACGAAGGATCACTTTTTATAAAGTTTGTTGGTATATTTTAGCAATTTCCCCACGAGGTTAATTTCCTGGCTTCTGTCTCCCGTTTTTGTTGAATACGGAAACCACGTTCCCTATTTTGAGTCGAATAGAATCTTCCCAGAATCTAGGTAATGTTTTAAAATTTCAAGCGATTCATTGAATATCTCAGCAACTTGTTATTTAAGACACTAACAAAAGGTGGACCAGAATGTGGGGACTACTTCCAATACCTTTCGCAGCAGCTTATCGCTGGAGTTATTAAGACGACTTTTTCTTCACCATAATTCGAACCAATGTTTCAAATTTTCACTGAGCCCGAAGGTCATTAGGATACATGATCAAACTATTCCATGCATTCTATCTTCAGACCTATTCAATCAGCGCCTTTATGCTACCCTAAAATCAGAAAGATGTAACTCTATTTATCTTAATTGCCAATCGGAATTTCCTTTCAAAAGCTTTCTTATCTACTAAATTGCTACCATCGTGGCTAAACAACATGCACTCCTGTAAAAATAAGGACGTTATATCTCAGATTCCTCACAACATTTCGTATACATGATAATTTCCGATACCCTTTCATTCGTGTACTATCAGCGAATATTAATACATTTCGATGGTCTGCATAAACTTTCAAAATTCACTGGGTATCTACACAGTCATCCCTCAATAGCATTGCTTCAAGGAAAACAACACACTTCCATCAGACGTTTCCTGGATAAAGCATTTCGTTGCGGTAGCTATCTTCATGAATAACTGCAGGTACTAAAATAATTACACGTATTTACTTACCTGTGGCGATGAGGAACGGATGCGATAATCCAAATAGAATTAATAAACTTTCATAGAGAAATTGATATTTCTTACCAGGCAGAATACCTAGTTATTTTTAAAGATACCTCTTCCAGACATGAACTGAGACCTCAACAGATCAATTAGCATTGCTCTATCGCCATTCAGTCACTGTACGTTGGATATACGTTACTAATTTCCTATTTTTTGGTTTCAAAGAACAGAGAACAATACAGCAAGAGAATACTATTTCGCCCTTCAAGTCAGAAACGGTAATGGTAGCATCTGTAATGGACAATTTAAATAATTAATATTGAATAACTGCTTCATAGTGTGATTAACTAAAGCTGCAGGCGTTTGTGTGTGTGTGTGCAAGGTTAGAGAGAGAGGGATATCAAAACTGATATCCCAGCTGTCTGAAGGTCGAGATGGTAAAGTTAGGAGAAAAACAACTCCTTATTTGGAATGGAGATTGACTGGTATATTTTGAATGTACAAAGACTGAAGGTTGAGGCGCTCGGCGCGCTTTCCTCTCTCTCTCCTGTAGAGAGAGGAGGGTGTCCTCTGGAGAGCTAAAAAATAAACTAAACTTGCTTTTATTCATGACTGATTGTTTCTGAGTTTTCCATTTCCCACCACACATCCTTGACCGAAAACCTAGGCATATCATAGTGCCGTATCCCACTATACCCATTTTATCCATGCATTTGTCACGAAGCGTTTTCAACGCCGCTAACCTATCTGCTTCCACAACCTCTCCTGGCAGCGCATTCCAGGCTGTCACCACCCTCTGTGAAAAAAGCGTGCCTTGCACGTCCACTCAATCTTTGCCCCACGGACCTTAAACCTATTCCCGCCAGTGACTGACCTATACTACCTGGGAAATACTGTCTACCCATCCACTCTATACATGCCCCTCATGATCTTGTATGCATCTATCAGGTCACTCCTCAACCTCTGTCGCTCTAATTAAAATAGCCCAAGTCTCTTCCACGTCGTCGCATCGCTAACACACTGCTACCAGGCAACATCTTGCTAAACCTCCGATGCACATTTTCCAAACCGTCTATATCCTTCTTGCAGTGTGGCAACCAGAATAGTGCGCAACATTCCACATGTACCCTTTCCAAGGTTCTATACGCCTGGAGCATGGCTTGTCTGTTTTTATACTCGATGCCCCATCCAATGAAGGCAAGTATTCCAAATGTTTTGTGGACTAACTTGTCTATTGTATCGCACTTTCAAGATCAGTGGACTTGCACGCCCAGATGATTCTGGTTTTCGTATTTCCGAAGTGCTTTGCCATTAACTCTATCTTTTCCGCTCCATGGTACATTTACCAAAATGCATTATCTCACATTTGTCCAGAATAATCTCCTTTGCCATTTCTCTGCTCACGTCTCCAACCTACCTATGTCTTTTTGTATCCTCAGACAATTCGCAACACTGCCAGCCACTCCACCAGCCTTGGTGTCATGCGCCAACTTATTAATCAGACCAGCTACATTTTACTTCTAATCGCTCATGTATACTGCAGACAACAGACACCGCAGCACAGTGCCCTGTGGAACACCACAAGTCGCAACCTTCCATTGAGAAACAAACCCTTGTTCTCCTACACTCTGTCCTCTGTAATCTAGCTAGTTCAGTATACATTTTGGCACTTCACCTCTTATCCCGTGTGACATCATCTTTTGTACAAGTCTGCCATGCGGTACCTTGTCTAAGGCTTTTCTGAAGTCCATGTAAAAAACATCCACCGCCCTTCCCTCACAATCATCTTTGTCACCTCCTAAAAACTAGATCAAGTTAGTGAGGCACGGTCTCCCGTTCACCATAGAACATAGAACGATACAGCGCAGTACAGGCCATTCGGCCCTCGATGTTGCACCGACATGGGAAAAACTAAAGGCCATCTAACCTACACGATGCCCTTATCATCCATATGCTTATCCAATAAACGTTTAAATGCCCTCAATGTTGGCGCGTTCACTACTGTTTCAGGTAGGGAATTCCAAGGCCTCACCACTCTTTGCGTGAAAAACCCACCTCTGACCTCTGTCCTATATCTATTACCCCTCAGTTTAAGGCTATGTCCCCTCGTGCTAGCCACTACCATCCGCGGGAGAAGGCTCTCGCTGTCTACCCTATCTAACCCTCTGACCATTTTGTATGCCTCTATTAAGTCACCTCTTAACCTTCTTCTCTCTAACGAAAACAACCTCAAGTCCATCAGCCTTTCCTCATAAGATTTTCCCTCCATACCAGGCAAACATCCTGGTAAATCTCCAATGCACCCGTTCCAAAGCTTCCACGTCCTTCCTATAAGGAGGCGACCTGAACTGTACGCAATACTCCAAATGCGGCCATACTAGAGTTCTGTACAACTGCAACATGACCTCATAGCTCCGGAACTCAATCCCTCTACCATTAAAGGCCAACACACCACAGGCCTTCTTCACAACCCTATCAATCTGGGTGGCAACTTTCAGGGATCTATGTACATGGACAGCGAGATCCCTCTGCTCATCCACACTACCAAGAATTTTACCATTAGCCAAATATTCCGCATTCCTGTTATTCTTTCCAAGTGAATCACCTTACACTTCTCCACATTAAACTCCGTTTGCCACCTCTCAGCCCAGCTCTGCAGCTTATCTATGTCCCTATGTAACCTGCAACATCCTTCCGCACTGTCTACAACTCCACCGACTTTAGTGTCGTCTGCAAATTTACTCACCCATCCTTCTGCGCCCTCCTCTAGGTCATTTATAAAAATGACAAACAGCAACGGCCCCAGAACAGATCCTTGTGGTACGCCACTCGTAACTGAACTCCATTCTGAACATCTCCCATCAACCACCACTCTCTGTCTTCTTTCAACTAGCCAATTTCTGATCCACATCTCTAAATCACCCTCAATCCCCAGCCTCCGTGTTTTCTGCAATAGCCAACCGTGGGGAACCTTATCAAACGCTTTACTGAAATCCATATACACCACATCAACTACTGTACCCTCGTCTACCTGTTCAGTCACCCTCTCAAATAACTGGATAAGGTTTGTGAGGCATGACCTACCCTTCACAAAAGCATGCTGACTATCCCTAATCATATTATTCCTATCTAGATGAGTATAAATCGTATCTTTTATAATCCTCTCCACGACTTTACCCACCACAGACGTTAGGCTCACCGGCCTATAGTTACCGGGGTTATCTCTACTCCACTTCATGAATAAAGGGACAACATTTGCTATCCTCCAGTCCTCTGGCACTATTCCTGTAGCAAATGATGACCTACAAATCAAAGCCAAAGGCTCAGCAATCTCTTCCCTGGCTTCCCAGAGAATCCTATGATAAATCCCATCAGGCCCCGGGGACTTATCTATTTTCACCTTGTCCAGAATTGCCAACACTTCTTCCCTACGCACCTCAATGCCATCTATTCTAATAGCCTGGGTCTCAGAATTCTCCTCCACAATATTATCTTTTTCCTGAGTGAATACTGACGAAAATTATTCATTTAGTATCTCACGTATCTCCTCAGCCTCCACACACAACTTCCCACCACTGTCCTTGACTGGCCCTACTCTTAACCGGGTCATTCTTTTATTCCTGACATACCTATAGAAAGCGTTTGGGTTTTCCTTGATCCTACCTGCCAAAGACTTCTCATGTCCCTTCCTTGCTCGTCTTAGCTCTCTCTTTAGATCCTTCCTCGCTTCACTGTAACTATCAAGCGCCCCAACTGAAAATTCACGCCTCATCTTCACATTGGCCTCCTTTTTCCTCTTAACAAGAGATTCCACTTATTTGGTAAACCACGGTTCCCTTGCTCTACCCTTTCCTCCCTGTCTGACTGGTACGTACTCATCAAGAACATGCAATAGCTGTTCCTTGAACAAGCTCCACATATCCAGTGTGCCCAACCCCTGCAGCCTACTTTTCCAACCTACACATCCTACGTCATGTCTAATGGCATCATAATTGCCTTTCCCCCAGCTATAACTCTTGCCCTGTGGGGTATACTTATCCCTTTCCATCACTAATGTAAATGTCACCGAATTGTGGTCACTGTCTCCAAAGTGTTCACCTACCTCCAGATCTAACACCTGGCCTGGTTCTTTACCCAAAACCAAATCCAATGTGGCCTCACCTCTTGTTGTCCTGTCAACATATTGTGTCAGAAAACCCTCCTGCACACATTGTACAAAGAACGACCCATCCAATGTACTCGAACTATATCTTTTCCAGTCAATATTAGGAAAGTTAAAGTCTCCCATAACAACTACCCTGTTACTTTCGCTCTTTTCCAGAATCATCTTCGCCATCCTTTCCTCTACATCCCTAGAACTATTAGGTGGCCTATAGAAAACACCCAGCAGTGTGACCTCTCCTTTCCTGTTTCGAACCTCAGCCCATACTACCTCGGAAGAAGAGTCCCCATCTTGCATCCTTTCTGCCACCGTAATACTTTCCTTGACTAGCAGCGCCACACCTCCCCCTATTTTGCCCCCTTCTCTGACCTTACTAAAACACCTAAACCCCGGAACCTGCAACAACCATTCCTGTCCCTGCTCTATCCATGTCTCTGAAATGGCCACAACATCGAAGTCCCAAGTACCAACCCATGCTGCCAGTTGCACTACCTTATTTCGTATACTACTGACATTGAAATAGACACACTTCAAATCACCGACCTGAACACTGGCGCCCTCCTGCCAAGTCAAATCTGTGCTCCTGACCTCTCTACTCTCAATCTCCCGTACCCCAAAACTACAATCCAGGTTCCCATGCCCCTGCTGAATTAGTTTAAACCCTCCCAAAGAGTACTAACAAATCATGTCAGGATGAATATCGCTGATGAGTCAATTTTATTCCAAATGGGTATTAATCCTATCCCTGATAATTCTCTCCAATAATTTATCAGCCACCGACATTAGCTTCACCGGTCTGTAGTTTCCTGGATTATCCATGCTTCATTTATTAAACTACGGTACCGCATTAGATATTCACCAGTCCTTTGGCATCTCACCTGTAGCAAATGAGGCTGCTGAGATATCAGTCAAGGCCCCAGAAATCCCCCTTGCTTCCGTCAGTATTCTGGGACAGGAGAAATATCTACCGTAATGTATTTTAAAGCAGCCGATACCCCATCCTCTTTGATGTCAACATGACCCAGACTATCTACACACTCAAACCAAGCATCATGTTCCACAAAGTCCTTTTCGTCGCTGAAACGCTGCTGAAAATTACTCATGTAAGACCTCGCTCATTTCCATTGGCTCAACACATAAGTCCCCACTCCTCCCACTGTCCCACTGTGCAGAAGTGGCCCAGTCCTTTCCCTGGCCACCCTCTTGCTTTTGAAATATGAATTCAAAGCTTTGGGATTCACCTTAAACCTATTTGCCAAAGACGATTCATGACCCATCCTCGCCCTCCTTATTTCCTGCTCAAGCATCTTCTTACTTTATATCTACACCTCAAGTCTTTCGATTGTCCCCACCTTTCTAGAACACACAAAATTCCCTTTTTCTTTTTGACGACGGCCACAATACCCTTCGTTACCCAAGGCACCCTAAACTTCCCATACATATCCTTCATTTTCAGAGGAACGTGACATTCCTGAATATAAATCGATTGTCCCTTGTAGACTCCTGCATGTCCGATGTTGATTTATCCTCCAACAGCCGCACCCAATTCAAATTCTTCTATTCCTTTCTCATGTTATCGTACTTTGCCCTTGTGCAGTATAGCACGGTAACCAGAGGGGTATCCTCTTGCATATCCAAAAGTACCCAAAAACGTCTCAAATTATTGTCGCTACTCCCAAAATGCTCCCGAATCGAAACGTCAGCCAGCTGTTCAGGCTCATTCCACAATAGCAGGTACAGTACTGCCCCTTCACAGGTAGGCAAACTATATAGTACATCAAGAAGTCTTCCTGGGTGCACCTGACAAACTCTGCCCCATCCAAGCCCCTGGCACAAAGTGAGTTCCAGACAATATGTTGTATGTTAAAATCCTCTGCCACAACAACCCTGTTTCTTTTGCACCCATCCAAAATACCTCTACCTATCGTCCCCTCTGTCTCTCGTTCTCCATTGGGGGACCTGTAATAAACCTCCGACCTTGTGATTGCCCCAATTCTGTCCCCGAGCTCTACCCAGATTGCTTCATTCTATGAGCTCTCCGAGGTGTCCTTCCGCAGCACTGCTATATACTTTTCCTTAATCAGTAATGCAAATCCCCCACACATTTTCCACCTCTCTGTCTCTTGTGCAGCATATACATCCTACAACGTTTAGCAGATAATCCTGCCCTTCCTTCAATCACGTTTCCACTATATCCACACCATCTTATTTCCAATTCCGAATCAGTATCCTACTTCCCCCGCCTAACATGCTGTACAACTGGCGGTGAAATAAATACGCTTCGGACACTGGGTTTGAGAAGTTACGATGATGACGTTGATGTCTTATTCTGGATCTTTATTACCCATCATTTATTACACGTTATAAGCTGACGCTCTGGCTCCACCCACCAACCACAGCCAGTACATTGGTTCCCCTCCGTTTAGATGCAATCAGTCATTTTTTTACTCGTCCCAAATGGTCCAGAAGAGATTCCAATTGTTCAGAAACATGGAACCCTCCCTCCTGCATAACCAGGGTAGCCACCTATTTACCTACACTATACTTCTAAACTTAGCCTCACATGGCACGTGACAAAGTGAGTAATCCCAATATCACAGCCCTCGTAGTCCTGTTTTGCAGCTTACTGCCTAACTACTTGACCTCTTTACGAAGGGCCTCGTCGTTCTTCCTGCCAATATTGTTAGTACCCATGTGTACTGCGACCTCCGGCAGTTCACGCTCACCGTTCAGAATGTCCTGTATTCGTTCAGAGACATCCTTTACTAAGGCATCAGGGAGGTAATATCCCACCCTGGATTCTATTTCACGTCCACAGAAGCCGCTTCCAATAGAGTCCCCTCTAACTATCGCTCTCCTGCACTTTGCCCTCCCCTGCTAAGCAGTAGAGCCAGTTGTACCACTGGTGCCACTGTTTTGCCTGATGTTCCTTTTCCACTGATAGTGTATCTCCTCCAACAGTATCCAAAAGTATACTTGTTGTGGAGGGAACAACAACAATGGATTCCTACACTTTCTGCCTGCCTTTTCAAACGATGACCGATCTATCGTCCTGAACCTTGGCTGTGATCACATATCCTTAACTCCTATCTGAGTTGTTTTCCTTCACCTGATTTCTATTAAGTGTATCCAGCTGCTCTCCCAACCGAACCACGTGGTCTATGAGTCGCAGCCATCGGTTACACATCCTGCAGACATATTTGACTGGAACACTGGTAGCGTCACGATTCTCCTACATCACACAGTTTGATCCCTGCAGCCCGCTGAGTAACAATTAAGAACTAGTTAATTAATGTCAAATAAATATTTATATATAAATATACATAAATATATATAAATATATAAATAATGTCAAATAAATATTTATTTATTTGTTGTCAGATTACGTTACACTTAGCTGCATGGTCCGTGGTGGTGGGTTTCTACTTTACAAGTAAATGCTAATTATTAATCTCCGCCCTCAGACTGAATTCATCCTCAACCTAGTTATTACTTAGTTTCAAGTAGTTTCTTGAATGTTCTTTTTTTCAATTTTAACACAGGTTCCCTGCCATCTAATCAGGTTACAGCTTTATTGTGACGTTACGTCAGCGTTCCACCCCCCCCCCCCCCCCCAACAATTTTAAGACACAGGGAGATACGCAGACACAAAGTTCTACTGAACGTCCCAGGCTGCACTCCGGATTTCTATCGATCAGCTCGTTCCTGACGTGCAGGGCGTACCTGCTACTCAACATTAATCTTCTCCCTTGCAGTAACCAGCAGCAGGGAAAGGCCACTCACTGGAAATTTGAGAGTGACAAATCAAGGAATAAAAAGCAGCCTCGAATCCCAACTGTCTTCAAATTCCCATCCCATCCTCCCCCCCCCCCCCCCAACCCATTCTTCGATGTGTCTCACTCTAGATGTGCCTTCGTTGCCTCACTGAGAGTGAGCTTCATATCCCCTTCTTAAATAGGCCTGAAATCGGTTGGGATCACTCAAACACCAGGTAACTGTAACACAAACCCATCACAATGAACACCTCTTGCCTCCTAATTAGGCTTCAGATGATTGAAAGTTAACAGCCACTCAGTTATTTGATTGGGTGGTGTAGCTCCTTATTTAACTTTACTGCGCAACCTCTAGATTAAGATTGACAACTAAATTTTAAAAAGAAAAGTTTTACTAATTCAATTCAATTCCCATGAAGCTTTAAATTCCCAACTCCCAAACTCACTCTTCAATGTGTCTCACTCTGGATGTGCACTGTCTGCCTCACTGCTAGTTTGCAAATATCACGAGGTGCTCTGCATCCATTTTGCTGTCAGGTTTTACTTATTAATCCACTGCATGCGTCAAGACTCTGCCCATTCTTCCGCTCTGTCGATGTTATTTTTCACTTAGTTTTAATCATGTCTGGGCTGCACGGTGGCAAAGTTATTTGAACTGCTGCTTCACTGCTCCGAAGACCCGTGTTCAATACCGGCCCCGGGTTCCCGACGGTGAGGCACATGTTCCCTCTCTCTGCGCGGGTCTCACCCCAAGAATACAAAATTCGGTGCACCGTCGGTGGCTGTGCCATGCTAAATTGCCTCTTGATTCTTTACAGATATAATTGAGCATTCTAAATTTATAAAATTAAACAGTCGTGTTTACTGTCTGCATGCCGGCAAAGATTTGCATCTTTGGAAAAGACGTGAGCTGCAATCCAATACATAACCATTTTAGAAATAACATTGCAACAACAAAATAAAAAAGTGGTCCGTGTAGTTGACCATGGGAAACAGTACTGTCTATCCCTTCCATTGCAAAATGAACTCCTTAAGTTGTTCCCGCTGTTGATTTTCGAAATGATGCTTAATATTCAAGTACACACAGATCTTTTAATTCCATTAGCTGCAAATTTCAAACGGCCTTTAATTTGAATTCATTGAACGTTTCATGGAAAATGTGTATGAAAGCAGCACGCAATCTTGCACGGTCCACCATCCCTAACACTGCAATAGATGAATGTCATTAATTAGCGAAGTAAAATATGATCTGACTGATATGCTGGCTTTCGTTCGTCAACTGAATAATTTCAGAATATCTGTGGATTTATCCTTGATAAATGTTTTAACGACTTTATTTCCATTAAGCTGGTGTTCTGGAATTAGTGCTAGTATGTTACTCTTATCTGCGACACTCTTTCGATGATAGTTTCGTGTCCAGCTCTCATCATGTTCTGTCATTTCCAATAACTGTAACACGTATATGTGCTCTATTTAAGGTAGATGAACATTCTTGTTTATTATTTCTTCATCACATGCTTCAAGTCTACTTCATTGGTCGTCTTGCTTGACATACAACCTGCACACTGTTTTGTCTTTAACCACTATATTCGCAATGTAACACCTCACGCAATAATACCTCTTTCAGGCGCTTTCCGTCGCGGGCTGTTCAGATGTCCCGACCGGACTAATCCAACCAGTTTCATTTTAAGTGGGCGTTCATCAATGGAGCCAACATTTGCTGTTCAATCCGAATAAGCCTTGAACCGAGTGGTTTGAGATGATATTTCAGAAAGTATGTAAATATTGAAGTGGTAAATAACGTATTCACATCAAAGAGTTGAGTCAAGTCAATTTATTGGCAAAAGCTTTTGGGAGAAAGTCAGGCACTCCGCAGTGCTCGTGGTCACTTTCTAAATTGTACAACGGCAGTTAGCCTCTTTTATACATGTATACACTTCGTTATCATAGAATTTACAGTGCAGAAGGAGTCCGCACCGGCTCCTGGAAAGAGCACCCTACTCAAGGTCAACACCTTCACCCTATCCCCATAACCCAGTAACCCCACCCTACACTAAGGGCAATTTTGGACACTAAGGGCAATTTATCATGGCCAATCCACCTAACCTGCACATCTTTGGACTGTGGGAGGAAACCGGAGCACCCGGAGGAAACCCACGCACACACGGGGAGGATGTGCAGACTCCGCACAGACAGTGACCCAAGCCGGGAATCGAACCTGGGACCCTGGAGCTGTGAAGCAATTGTGCTAACCACTATGCTACCGTGCTGCCTCATTAGTTCCTCATTAGCTTGGGGGGGGGGGGGTGTTACACCACGACGAATTAGGCAACGCTAGCAACAATTAACTTCCAATCACATTCCTCTGAAACTATTCGTTATCAAATACCCACAACTATTTGTCCCCAATTACAAGGAAAACGGGTGTCTCAACAGGAAACGGCCAGTTTGTCAGAAACCGAATGACTCGGCAAGTAATCGGAACATTGCAGATGTCAGCTTAGAGAATGACTCGGCAGTAACCGTACTTATCTCCATACTGAACAGGACATTGCAGATTTAGATTGCCGTGGTTAGTAAACTAGAATAGAACGATTCAACAGCCCACACTACTGCAGGCATAAGCTAATAATTAAAAACAAAACAATAGAAATATTCTTAATGAATAAATGAATACCCTCTATTGTAAATTTTCCTTAACAATATCAAGTGTACCTTTCTGCATCCAGAGTAACACCTAGGCCAGACCACATAAAGAAGGCACATATTCTTCATAAATGGTTACAATAATCCACCTGGATGTTAAAAGAGGAATGCTGATAGTTCCTTGAGAACCGTTACTAAGTTTGCCATCAGTGACCTTTTCATCATATCACAAAACCGTTCACTGATATTCAATGTCACCATCTTCCCATTTGCGTTTTGAAACTATGTACAAGAGCATCAGGCTGGGTTTATAGATTAGTTGTATAGTTACATTTTCATCTGAACAGCAATCAATTTTTAAATTCTGCCATCGACTAGCTGTGCCGTGTTGCATCACATCCCAACGATTTGCATCCCTCTCTTGGCTGTGAAAGTTACTCACAAGCCCAAAAGGTGGTACTGCTGAACATTTGACTGTGAGGACGAGGTCATAAGCTATAATGTTGACCATCCGGACTTAAAATGTTGTTGGCGGAATCAAAGTACCAGGCATACTTGGCATCCAGATTCTGATAGTCTGTGGCGTTGGAACTCCAATTCTGCACGCTTTGCAGATTAGATGCCGTGTGTCTGAAGTTATTACTGCAGGAGCTTTTCTTTATGGGTAGTTGATGTCGCCGGTGTGGCGTCACCTGACAGAGATTGAGTGATCAGTTTATGCATTATGTATTCTATCCGTGCACACAGTTAATAATCTTAATGGTGGTTGATGGAGTGAACATTGTGAGTGTGGGATGGTGGGTCAAACAAATTGGCTTATTTATCCTCGAAGATTGAAAGGTTGTTGCGGGTTTCTGAGCCTCGCTTAACCAGGTTTGTAGCGTATTCCATCAGACAAATTATCTGTTCCCTGATGATGTTGCTCTTCGGAGTAAGGCAATTGGTTCCTCGTTAGAAAATATCGATCTTCTGATCTGTTACTTCTATCAGAGTATTTAAATGGCTGGCCTCGTTAAGGCTCTGAACAGGGGAAAATTCAGTATATTGATTGTGTAGGCAATGCATATTGTGATAATGGAATTTGCCTGAATCGTTGGCCCGATACTGAGTTGGACTCGTTAATTGGATTTCGGCGGGAGCTGGGATACTTCAGCTGGTGAGTAGATTTGTCAATTTCAATTGCAGCAGCCAGCCATTGGATACCGGCAGGGGCTGAGCCTATCGGGAGGTGAGTGGTAAGTTTAAATTACTTACCTTTGCAGGGGTTGCAGTCAGTTGGATTTCGGCGGGAGCTGGGATACTTCAGCTGGTGAGTAGATTTGTCAATTTCAATTGCAGCAGCCAGCCATTGGATACCGGCAGGGGCTGAGCCTATCGGGAGGTGAGTGGTAAGTTTAAATTACTTACCTTTGCAGGGGTTGCAGTCAGTTGGATTTCGGCGGGAGCTGGGATACTTCAGCTGGTGAGTAGATTTGTCAATTTCAATTGCAGCAGCCAGCCATTGGATACCGGCAGGGGCTGAGCCTATCGGGAGGTGAGTGGTAAGTTTAAATTACTTACCTTTGCAGGGGTTGCAGTCAGTTGGATTTCGGCGGGAGCTGGGATACTTCAGCTGGTGAGTAGATTTGTCAATTTCAATTGCAGCAGCCAGCCATTGGATACCGGCAGGGGCTGAGCCTATCGGGAGGTGAGTGGTAAGTTTAAATTACTTACCTTTGCAGGGGTTGCAGTCAGTTGGATTTCGGCGGGAGCTGGGATACTTCAGCTGGTGAGTAGATTTGTCAATTTCAATTGCAGCAGCCAGCCATTGGATACCGGCAGGGGCTGAGCCTATCGGGAGGTGAGTGGTAAGTTTAAATTACTTACCTTTGCAGGGGTTGCAGTCAGTTGGATTTCGGCGGGAGCTGGGATACTTCAGCTGGTGAGTAGATTTGTCAATTTCAATTGCAGCAGCCAGCCATTGGATACCGGCAGGGGCTGAGCCTATCGGGAGGTGAGTGGTAAGTTTAAATTACTTACCTTTGCAGGGGTTGCAGTCAGTTGGATTTCGGCGGGAGCTGGGATACTTCAGCTGGTGAGTAGATTTGTCAATTTCAATTGCAGCAGCCAGCCATTGGATACCGGCAGGGGCTGAGCCTATCGGGAGGTGAGTGGTAAGTTTAAATTACTTACCTTTGCAGGGGTTGCAGTCAGTTGGATTTCGGCGGGAGCTGGGATACTTCAGCTGGTGAGTAGATTTGTCAATTTCAATTGCAGCAGCCAGCCATTGGATACCGGCAGGGGCTGAGCCTATCGGGAGGTGAGTGGTAAGTTTAAATTACTTACCTTTGCAGGGAACAGGAAGTTTGTCCCGTGGACTTCTGGGAAGGTTTACCCCTCCCTAGTTAATAAATTCTGGTGGAGAGGAAACCCGAGACACTACACGTGTAGTGTCTCCCACCCGCCCTCCTCCTCTAACCTAATAATAAGACCCATTGGGGTGAGCAGGTGAGTGCCTTATTACATTATTATTTCTCTTTTTCTTATTTGTTAACCAGAACTAGGTTGGAAAAGACTATAGCAGAGGTCTCCAAGTTTTTTTAACTGAAATTTATACAAAGTAATAAATTAATTAACTAATCAGAGATGGCTGGGCAGGTGATGTGCTGTAGCTGTATGATGTGGGAGCTGGCTGTTCCCCTTGTGAATGGCAATGACCACATCTGCAGCAAGTGTTGGTTGCTGGAATATCTCCGGCTCAGAATTGATGATCTGGAGTCTGAGCTTCAAACACTGCGGCACATCCGGGAGGGGGAGAGTTACCTGGACACTTTGTTTCAGGAGGCAGTCACACCTGGGAGATTAAGTAATTCACATTCAGTAACTGATCAGGGACATCAGAGTGTGACTGTAAGTGAGGCAGGCAGAGGGAACCTGAGTTCAGGAGTGCAGGAGCCTCAGCCCTTGACCTTGTCCAACAGGTATGAGACTCTTGCTCCCTGTATGGATGAGGAAAGGGGCTCTGGACAGGATGAGCCAACTGACCACGGTACCATGGTGCAGAAAGCCATTCAAGAGGGGGGAGTAAAAAGACAAGTAGTTGTTATAGGGGATTCTATAATTAGGGGGACAGATAGTATCCTATGCAAGCCGGATCGGGAGTCTCGCATGGTGTGTTGCCTGCCCGGTGCCAGGGTGCGGGACATCTCTGACCGGCTTGAAAGGATACTGGAGCGGGAGGGGGAGGATCCAGTTGTTGTGGTCCACGTTGGGACTAACAACATAGGTAAAGCTAGGGTGGAGGACCTGTTCGGGGACTATCAAGCACTAGGAAGAAAATTGAAGTACAGGTCCTCAAGGGTCATAATCTCTGGATTACTGCCCGAGCCACGTGCCAATTGGCATAGGGATAGGACAATTAGGGAAGTAAACACGTGGCTAAGGGATTGGTGTGGGAAAGAGGGATTCCACTTCATGGGACATTGGCATCAGTTTTGGAACCGGGGGGATCTGTACCGTTGGGACGGTCTCCACCTGAACCGATCTGGAACCAGTGTTCTAGCGAAGAGGATAAATAGGGTGGTCAGTAGGACTTTAAACTTCTGAGTTGGGGGGAAGGGAAAGTGAAAGCGACAGGGAGCAGGGAGTTAAATGGCAAGATACGCAGGAGGATAACATGTAGGCAGGTGGATTTAAGCTTGAGGCAGACTAGGAATGCAACAAAAAGGAAGGATAACTTTGGACATCTTAGGACTTCCAATATCTGTACTGATAAGAAAGTTAACATTAAGGCACTTTACCTGAATGCTCGTAGCATTTGTAACAAAGTAGATGAACTAATGGCACAGATCATCGTGAATGATTATGATGTGGTAGGCATCACAGAGACATGGCTGCAGGGGGTTCAGGACTGGCAGTTAAACATCCAAGGATATACAACCTATCGAAAAGACAGGGAGGTGGGCCGAGGGGGTGGGGTTGCCTTGTTAGTTAAGAACAAAATTAAATCTATGGCACTAAACGACATAGGGTCGGATGATGTGGAGTCTGTGTGGGTAGAATTGAGGAACCACAAAGGCAAAAAAACCATAATGGGAGTTATGTACAGACCGCCTAACAGTGGTCAGGACCAGGGGCGCAACATGTACCGGGAAATAGAAAAGGCATGTCAGAAAGGCAAGGTCACAGTGATCATGGGGGACTTCAATATGCAGGTGGATTGGGTAAATAATGTCGCCAGTGGATCCAAAGAAAAGGAATTCATGGAATGCTTACAAGATGGCTTTTTGGAACAGCTTGTCATGGAGCCCACAAGGGAGCAGGCTATTCTGGACCTAGTGCTATGTAATGAACCAGACTTTATTAAAGATCTTAAAGTAAGGGAACACTTAGGAAGCAGCGATCATAATATGGTTGAGTTCAGTCTGCAGTTTGAAAGAGAGAAGGCAAAATCGGATGTAATGGTGTTACAGTTAAATAAAGGTAATTATAGGGCAGCACGGTGGCCTAGTGGTTAGCACAACCGCCTCACGGCGCTGAGGTCCCAGGTTCGATCCCGGCTCTGGGTCACTGTCCGTGTGGAGTTTGCACATTCTCCCCGTGTCTGCGTGGGTTTCGCCCCCACAACCCAAAAATGTGCAGAGTAGGTGGATTGGCCACGCTAAATTGCCCCTTAATTGGAAAAAATAATTGGGTAATCTAAATTTATAAAAAAAAAAAAAAAAAATAAAGGTAATTACGAGGGCATGAGAGAGGAACTGGTGAAAATCAACTGGAAGCAGACCCTAGCAGGGAAGACAGTAGAGCAAAAATGGCAGGAGTTTGTATGCATAATTGAGGACACTGTACAGAGGTTCATCCCCAAGAAAAGAAAGATTATCCAGGGAGGGATTAGACAGCCATGGCTGACAAAGGAGGTCAGGAAATGTATCAAAGAAAAAGAGAGATCCTATAAAGTGGCCAAAAGCACCGGGAAATCAGAAGATTGGGAAGGCTACAAAAACAAACAGAGGTTAACAAAGAGACAAATAAGGAAGGAGAGGATCAAATATGAAGGCAGGCTAGCCAGTAATATAAGAAATGATAGTAAAAGTTTCTTTCAATACATAAGAAACAAACGTCAGGCCAAAGTAGACATTGGGCCAATTCAAACTGATTCTGGAAGGCTAGTGATGGGAGATGAGGAAATGGCTGGAGAACTTAATAAGTACTTTGCGTCTGTCTTCACAGTGGAAGACGTTAGTAATATCCCAAAAATTATAAAGGGTCAGGGGGCTGAGTTGAGTATGGTTGCCATTACAAAAGAGATGGTGCTAAAAAAGCTAAAAGGTCTTAAAATTGACAAATCTCCTGGCCCCGATGGGCTACATCCTAGAGTTCTGAGGGAGGTGGCTGAAGAAATAGCGGAAGCGTTGGTTGAGATCTTTCAAAAATCACTGGAGTCAGGGAAAGTCCCGGACGATTGGAAGATCGCTGTTGTAACCCCCTTGTTCAAGAAAGGATCAAGACAAAAGATGGAAAATTATAGGCCAATTAGCCTAACCTCGGTTGTTGGTAAAATTCTAGAATCGATCGTTAAGGATGAGATTTCTAATTTCTTGGAAGAGCAGGGTCGGATTAGAACAAGTCAACATGGATTTAGTAAGGGGAGGTCGTGCCTGACGAACCTGTTAGAATTCTTTGAGGAGGTGACAAGTAGGTTAGACCAGGGAAACCCAGTGAATGTGGTCTATCTGGATTTCCAAAAGGCCTTTGATAAGGTGCCACACAGGAGGCTGCTGAGTAAGGTGAGGGCCCATGGTGTTCGAGGTGAGCTACTGGCATGGGTTGAGGATTGGCTGTCTGACAGAAGGCAGAGAGTTGGGATAAAAGGTTCTTTTTCGGAATGGCAGCCGGTGACCAGCGGTGTCCCACAGGGTTCAGTGTTGGGGCCGCAGCTGTTCACCATATATATTAATGATCTGGATGAAGGGACTGGGGGCATTCTAGCGAAGTTTGCCGATGATACAAAGTTAGGTGGTCAGGCAGGTAGTGCTGAGGAAGTGGGGAGGCTGCAGAAGGATCTAGACAGTTTGGGAGAGTGGTGCAGGAAATGGCTGATGCATTTCAACGTGAGAAAATGTGAGGTCTTGCACTTTGGAAAAAAGAATCCAAGCATAGACTACTTTCTAAACGGTGAGAAAATTCATAAAGCCAAAGTACAAAAGGATCTGGGAGTGCTAGTCGAGGATTCCCTAAAGGTAAACATGCAGGTTGAATCCGTGATTAAGAAAGCGAATGCTATGTTGTCATTTATCTCAAGAGGGTTGGAATATAAAAGCAGCGATGTGCTACTGAGCCTTTATAAGGCTCTGGTTAGGCCCCATTTGGAGTACTGTGTCCAGTTTTGGGCCCCACATCTCAGGAAGGACATACTGGCACTGGAGCGTGTCCAGCGGAGATTCACACGGATGATCCCTGGAATGGCGGGTCTAGCATATGAGGAACGGCTGGCGTTCCTGCGATTGTATTCATTGGAGTTCAGAAGGTTAAGGGGAGATCTAATAGAAACTTACAAGATAATACATGGCTTAGAAAGGATGGACGCAAAGAAACTGTTTCCGTTAGGCGAGGAGTCGAGGACCCGTGGGCACAGCCTTAGAATTAGAGGGGGTAAATTCAAAACAGAAATGCGGAGACATTTCTTCAGCCAGAGAGTGGTGGGCCTGTGGAATTCATTGCCGCAGAGTGCAGTGGAGGCCAGGACGCTAAATGGCTTCAAGGCAGAGATAGATAAATTCTTGATGTCGCGAGGAATTAAGGGCTATGGGGAGAATGCTGGGAGGTGGAGTTGAAATGCCCATCAGCCATGATTGAATGGCGGAGTGGACTCGATGGGCCGAATGGCCTTACTTCCACTCCTATGTCTTATGGTCTTATGGTCTAATGTATCCACAGACACGCCTGATTGGAAGTAAAACACCCAATCTTGAATAAACTGGGCAAAGACAGGCAGTCGGAGCAATTCTGTGTCTGTGCTCTAAACTGGACATTGGAAGACAATTGGCCCCAATGGAATGGACCAGTTGATGTGGATTTCCGAGATGAATCCAGACATACTGGCACCTAGATTTCCCGCCTTTACCTGAAACTGCATACCCTTGTATATAGGCAATTCACCTGAGGAATCACCACTGGGGGATGTCTCAGGCGTCCTGTGATTCTGCAAACGCCAACTGCATTTTGTGCTGCCGCCCCCCCCCCCCCCACCACCCCTTGACCTCATTGGCTTTGGGACAAATAACCTGTTGAAAACGAACAGAGAGTGGGCGACTAAACAAGTGTACCGAGCTAAATCTGAGCAGCGCAGAGGCGCAGAGGCAACGGAATAGGCTCGACAGACCGCCAGTGAACAGATGAAACAGCAGTGCGTGAACCAACGTTGCAGACGATGCCATGAGACGACTGAGGTTCAAATGTTTTGATCCGCAGCATAATACATGTAGTCAGCACGGGGGCAGGAATAAGATATTGAGCAAACGTTTTTTGCATTACTGTTGGAAGACAAATGTTTTCTTGTGTTTGTTAATGAATACGGGTTGAATCGTGAACCTGTGTTTGTCTTTCGTTGCTCTCGCATATAAGTCACCTGGGTAAAACATTTTCCGAATGAACTGGTCGAAGTGTTTGCTAAATTATAGGCAACAAATGGTGTCCCTTGGTGCGCTTTGAGCAGAAGTAAGCTCGCTTCTCTGAGTTCGAACCCACCAATATTGCATTCCCCAACACCCAGCCTGCACATCAATTAAGAGATGGGTAGCACAGCGTGACGGCAAGGATTCAAGAGTACAAGTGTTGAATCAGTACGTTTGTTCATAAGCCCGTCTGTGTAACATGAGGTGAACAACCTACGCAGATAGTAAAAAGATAGTCGAGGGAAGTGGGTAAACTCTGTCGGATGGAATTTTGTGATAGCTGGACACCTACGATGATCAATTCCCACACACTGACAAGGAAACCGGATGGAGAGAGGGCGTGAATCATACATGTTACGCCATGGCGAATGGGAGAACATCTTAGGCGAAACTTAAATGTAAAATGGGGTATGACTACGAGGTCGGATCTAAGGGAACATTTGATGGGATGACGTCCAGAAATATTTCGACAGTCTGGCGTCCCAGTTAAATAAAGCAATTGCGATCGCCAGTTACATGGATGATCTCTGTGGGACCGTGTGTTTAAGATTGAAAAGGAATTTCGGTGTCTCGAGGCCTTTACTAAAAGGAAATGAAATGAAAATTGCTTATTGTCACTTATAGGCTTCAAATGAAGTGCTGTGAAAAGCCCTAGTTCTTACATTCTGGCCCCTGTCGGGGAGGTTTGTCCGGAAAATTAACCGTGCTCCTGGGATGCCTTGGTGTGCTTTAAATGCCAGCTAATTAGCCCTGTGCTCAAGCTTTACGGGAGACGTTACATAGTGCCTGCTTGTTCGCGCTTTACTTGATTGCGTGTCTTAACGAGAGTGTTTTTGGAGCTGGTTGAACAACATCGGAACAAATTCTAAGTTGTAACGGGCTCAATCCGAATTGCATTTAATGTCAGGTCTATTCCTGATAAATTAATGACTTAATCGACAATTTAAAACACCTCATCGAATTATTGCAGTTTAGTTCCATTTCTGAAACTGGAATCAGCTGAGTCAAAACCATCTGGTTAACTGGGCAACTGGTTTAACACATTTTCCAAATAATTGCATTTGAGGCCTACAACAAAAAACACTACTCAGTGCCTGATGTCTGCACTGTGAGTGCCTGCGTAGCAGAACGGAAGTGTTTTTGCAGTTGGGTGAAAAACTGCGGGTTAGAAAAAACTGGAAGAAAATGAGACTGAAAAGTCTGAGAGCGCAGGTTATTCTGAATCCAGGCACGAGCAGAGCGCAATTGAGTTTCGTAACGACAATGGTCGGATTCCTGGTCTCATTGACATCACAATCAGTGCACCAGTGAAATAGTGGTGAATCTCAAAAGCTTTTTTTTGAGTCAGGGAATAACTGAGAAACAGCTCAATTATGTGCAAGTCAGGATCAGTGCACTTAACTGATATAAGTAAGCAAAGAGGTAAGGGATGTAAACCTAGCATACGGGAGGTAAGGGAATTGCATTCATATATCGCTTAACTTGTGTGAAAAGGGAAAAATGATTATGTTAATCATAACAGGAGTGCATGGATCAGTAACATGCACTCACTGTAATATGAGGCCATTCATGGACGCTTCGTTTGTCTTGTGTGTCCATCTGTATAGGAATAGTGTCCTACTGCAGGCACTGGCTAACCGCAATTCGGAGCTGGAACAGATGGTGGATTTGTTTTGCACCATACGGTATGGTGAGCAGGTCATTGATGGGGCGATCTCTCAGGACGTCACAACGCAAGTCCGGATTGAGCAGGCAGAAAGGGCATGGGTGACGACCAGCCAGAGTAGAACAACACAGGGAGCCCTTTGTGGCCAATATCCTTGCTAACAAATGCCCCGTTTTTGGATCCTGTTCAGGAGGGGGGGGAGGGGGGGTCACTGTGTTGGAAAATCTGTGGTAGTAAACATCACGGCTCAATGGGTGAGCCCGCTGCACAAGAGGCGAGGAGGATGAATGTCAGGGCTATTCTGGTTGACGTGAGGGGTCGTGCAGACAGGCACTTTTGTGGCCGAAAATGAGACTAATGGATGGAATGTTGCCTCCTTAATGCCAGTGCCAAGGATGCCACTGAAGAAGGAGCGGAAACCGACATATATGGTCAACATGTGAAACGATGAATTAGGCAGAAAACTTGACATGAAAGGAGAGTATAAGGAGCAAGGAAATAGATAACAAAACTGGTACTAATCGTTCCATCACGTCCGGTGCCACGTGCGCGTGCGTGTAAATATAGTCCATTTGCCCAGATGAATTTGTGGATGGAGATATATGTGTGGCAGGAGGCGGAAATTAGATTTCAGAACAATGGGATAATATCTGGGGACTGTGGGACTTGGACGAGGCGTAGGTTTACACCTTAAAAGAAATGGGCCAGCGCCTTTCCATGGAGGTTTGCTGATGCTTTTGGCGAGGCGCGGGGAGGGTTCAACTAACTTTCCACCGCCCAGGATCCTTTCAAACGCTTCAGAAGGGAGAGATGCAGAGCCAAAAATAGAAGAAGCATCAAGTGAGTCCGGAAGGTCTTGAATGTCTAGTCCAGTTAAGTCTGGTTAAACAAGATTGAATGTAGTTTTTTAAATGCAATGATCCATCAGGGTCTGCAAAGATTTTATCAAGCAAGGCAAATGAATTGTGGGCACAAATTAGAACGGGGTGTATGATGTCATTATCATCACTGATATTGTATGGGAGAGGAGCAGGTTTGGCAAGTCAATATTGTACGATACAGGATATTCAGTTCAGACAGGGCAAAAATGAAAAGTAGAGGGGCATCCCAATTTTAGATCAGGCTATAAAATACAACAGAAAGGGAGGGGGAGAGAAATCTTAGAATTCTCATCAACTGATGCTATATGAACAGAACTAAAAAAAAAAACGTTGAGGGAGCAATTAGAAGGCTCCCCAGGCCCCGAACCCTTGCTGAAAATTACGTGTATATAACTCATACACAGAAGGAAGTCTAATGTCTTGAAGATGAACGAAAGTATCGTCATCAAGCCACGATCTCTTGTGCACACCTGGCACTGGGATCTCTGCAAGCAGCTGGCGTGACCATCAGATAGAGAAGCGATGGAAGCACGTCCCAGTTAGCCAGAGCGTGCCCGATTAAATTGTACCTACTCAGGAAGAATATAGCGACTCTACCGTTCCTAATTTTATACAGGAAAATGTAAAGTCTTCTTTTTTAACTCTTGGCCTTGCGACAAATCCTTGTCCCGTATCCGTGATGCCCATTTCATTGACAATTTTTAATTGTGTAGAAGTTAATCTCCATGGACTGTCTTTTCTGCCGAAATTCCACAAGGTACGTACATTAGCACCAATCACTGTTCTGATAAATAAATACGTTGTGATTGAAATATCCAATGTCGAATTCCTGGAGCGTCAGCTTGGCCCAAAGTAATCAATGACCATGCACGCCACGACCATCCAGTGAGATGGGGAGCGATCATTGACTCTCAAGCCGTTTGACGTCCTGGACTCTTCTAAAATCTGTGAAACTGTCACGTACTTTTTGTCATCTCTTCTCGTTTTGTTTTTCTCATTTCTTCTTGTTTTGTGTACCTGGCCTGTGCAATTTTGACGCATTTTAAAAGTCACAATTCACCACAACAGGAAACACCCAAGAAAGTACAAATGTTCGGATCACTCCAATTCGGAATAGGTAGGTAGTGACTTACCATAACCCCGAGAAATCATGCTTCCTGGTACTCTAAGTTCATAGACCTCTGCTTTAGCATGGTTCACCATTTCTTCTTCATCCCTGGTCTTCTAACCTTGGCTGTAATTTTCCGACACCTTTCTTCTGATATTATAAGTGTATAATCCTCTGATGCATCATTGTTCACCATCTCGTCTTCCGAGTTACACGATCCCAGGCTATCACCTTTCGCCATATCGTCCCTGAACACTTTTCGCCATCACTTTCCATCGACGTGACATTTGCTTTTGCAAATCTGACTTGTGTCGAAATCCACAAACCATCACCCGAATAAAGCATCCCATCATGTAGGGATTTAAAGAGTACTCTGATCGAGAACAGATGCATATAACTCCAAAGAGTACTCAGAGGCCCTATGTGATTTATCTAGTTTATCCATATTTGACGTATACTTTAACGAGTTTGCGAGCCTTGGACCAGCCGCAACCAAAATTAAGACGAGTTAGGTTTCTTATTCTAGAAGTCGTATTGCACAACATTAATCTTGAAAATGGAAATATAATTTTCTTGTTTATTGAATAAAGACTGGAGTACAAACATAGAACCCTGTTGTTGCAATTCTATAATGCGTTAGCGAGATCAGTTCTGGTGTATTTTGTCGAGTTTCCGTCTCCATTTTGAGGAAGGATGTGGGGTTCTTGGGGAAATTCCGCGAATGTTCACCAGATTGATTCTGGGTATAAGATCGTTGAGGAAGGAGCAGAGGTTAAACAGTTAAGGCTTATACGTGCTGCAGTTCCAATATATATGATGACATCTGATCGAGGTAAAAGCAAAACAAAAAGGAGTTGGATTAGATTTGTTTAATGTCACGTACAGTGAAAACGATTTTTCTACTTGCAGCACAAACATATCCTTTAGTGCATTAAAATAAAATACGTATTAAGGCATCAGAAGGGCGACCATGTACAATCATAGACCCTGGCATCGGGTAAAGCATATATGTGTGTAGTATTAATCAGTCACTCCATAAAAGTGTCACTCAGGAGTCTGGTAGCAGCTGGGAAGAAGCCGTTTTTGAAAACGTTCTTGCTGGATCTGAGAGTTTTGAGTCTCCTGGCCGATGGAAAAAAATGGAAGAGTGAGTAATCCGCGGGGGAATGTTCTTTGATTATGGTGCCCGCTTTTCCAACGCAGCGGGAGGTGTAGATAGAGTAAATGGATGGGAGGCGGATTCATGGAATTGGCAGTGTTCACGACACTCTGAAATGACTTGCCGTCTTGGACCGCAGATGCCATACCAAGCTGTGATGCAGCCATATCGGATGCTTTCTATGGTGCACCAATAAATGTTGGTAAGAGTCAATGTTCACAATGTTCCCCCTTGTTGGACAATCCAGAGAAAGAGGACACCAATATAGTTTGAAAGGGACACCAATATAGTTTGAGAGGATGGTGATTTGTCACTGAAGTAACGAGGAGCTATTAATCACAGTGTGTGATGAAATTGCGGAACTCGCTGTGCCAGACCTTCGTGGAATCCAAGTTAGTCAAAGTCTTCAAGATGGACATAGAACCATTTCTGATAATACAAACTGGTGCAATGGACATGTTTAGGAGGTGGATCTGAGACCAGCAAGGCATCAGATTTGATCTGATTGAATTGTGGTACAAGCTCGTAGTGCTGGTTTGCCTACTTCTGCTCTCAAATTCACTGTTCTAATGACATTTTCATCGTGAAACACGCTGCTGGTAATCTGGAACACCTCAATTGGCCATTACTAGGTGAATGTTCTTTGTTTCACGATTTCTGCACAGTAGACACAAACTTCATTCAACTCTTTGTCGTCTCTCTGCCAGTGTCATGTTCGTGCTGGAACAGTGGAGTTGCATGGTCGACGATATATTTTGCAGACGTCTTAATTTTGGAACGTAATGTGGTCAGGTTCTATCGTGTTGCGTAAACGCAGTTCACGTTGTCTTTCTTGATACTACGTGCACCTTTTCGAATTAGCTGAAAACTGCTATATGTGATATTGGAGATGTCAAATTTGGGCTGAGAAGGATCTAGTACGTGGCTATTTTGGTCGAAGATCGTTGCGCATAATTGAATTGTCTGATCTGCTGACTGCTGAATTTGCCAAACAGTGAACACTCAGAACTCTGTGGAGCGCTTTCTTCTTGTATGCTACGTAACTTGCCACCATTAGTCACAGGTGAATATCACAGACCGCTGAACTTGAAATTGGTTCACTGCTTGCTGGACTGTTTGCCAGATTATCAGGCATTTGTTTACCCTTGTGCGGACTAATCAAAATGCAATTGAGCAGTGAAGTAACGTTTGCTGTTTTCCGTCAGCAACCTGGCTCATGTCTGTTGCATCATTATAGTCACAAATTAACAAAATTGGAATTAAGTTAGATCACTGCCCAGCCACTTGCAACTTGATGTAAAATAACATAACAAGAATTCGTTAAATGTTGGTATCCTAAAATAAGCAATTATATCTGCGATAGAGGGAGTGAACCTAATCAGCAGAATGGTCCAATAGGTACCGGATTTCCCCGTGAAGCGAAGAAGATGGCGCTCTTGTCTCTATGTAAAAATCATTTCAGATGATGTCGTTGAAGCACACGCAGAGCACAAGGCTAAATATATGGCTTTTAAAGCAGACCAATGCAAGCCAGAAGCGCGGGTTCAATTCCCGTACCATCCTCCCCGAAAAGGCACCGGAATGTGGCGACCAGGGGTTTTTCATCGTAACTTCATTTGATACCTACTTGTGACAATAAGCGATTTTCATTTTTTAATTTTTCAATTCTTACTGTCTTGCAAGTCTACATGAAGGAACGAGGTTTCATATGGATGCTCAAGAGAGTCTTCAGAAGTGCTTTGTGTATTTGTTTGGGTCTCTGCTAAACTAATTACCTGCTTCGCTTGCCGCACGAGTTTCCTCTGTTGAAGCATTAATAAATACACAGTTATTGACTGAATGCAATAGTTTCCTGTGGAAATATATTATGAACAATTATCATTATCATTAAGCAGCAACAATGCAAATAGAAGTGAATTCGCAAATATGATATGTCACATATTAAGCTGCATCATTGTGTAATGGCCGTGCAAAGATTGCCGGACATGATTCTTCATATAACTGGTGCTTATCTATTCTTGGCTGGACAAGAAAACTATAAGTTCAAAGAACAAAGAACAAAGAAAAGTACAGCACAGGAACAGGCCCTTCGTCCTTCCAAGGCCGTGCCGACCACACTGCCTGTCTAAACTAAAATATTCTACACGTCCTTGGTCCGTATCTCTCTATTCCGATCCTATTCATGTATTTGTCAAGATGCCCCTTAAAAGTCACCATTGTCCCTGTGATAATCATGATTCTTTTGCTGTCAGTCTGGTTTCAATAAAATTTGAGACCGATTTGCAGGTATCAATTATTTATTTTTAAACACCTTGCAAGGCTGACCCGCTTTATAGAGATTCAGAACACATACAGTCTCCTGAAGCTCCCACAACCAGTGAGGTCGGAGACAAAGAGATCTGTGCACATATCATTCAAATGGCATCACGTTTTACATACAAGATTCGCATAGGTCATCCGATACATCAACTGACATGGCCATATATCCTAATTGGCTCACTTCGCATTCTTCAAACCTGGGACTCTTGTTACCCAGCATCCTTTTCACCACCCTCTGCACGAGGCTCCCCTCCGCCTTCCCCTATCTGGCCATGCTTTGCTCAATTTATTTGTTCTTTGTCTGTGAACTCACTACCATTGGACCAGTACTGTCCTCTACATTATTCTAACTAATTATCCTATTTTGTATCACATTTGTTTGTTCAATGCCTCACCTGCTTCCACCACCTCCTCCGGCAGCGAGTTCCAGGCATCCATGACACTCTGTGTAAAAAATTGCTCGTACGTCTCCTATAAACCTTGCCCTCACAACTTAAACCGATGCCTACCGAGTAATTGACCCCTCTACACTGGGGAAAAGCCTCTGACTTTCCACTCTATACATGTCCCTTATAATTCGTAGACCTCTTTCTGGTCGCCCTTCAACCTCCGTCGTTCCAATGAGAACAAGCCACGTTTATTAAACCGCTCCTCATAGCTAATGCCCTCCATACCATGCAACATCATGGTAAATATGTTCTGCGCCCTCTCTAAAGCCTCCACATCCTTCTGGTAGTTTGGCGACAAGAATTAACACAATACTCCAAGTGTGACCGAACTAAGGTTGTATACAGCTCAACATGACTTGCCAATTCTTATAACGAATGCCCCGGCCGATGAAGGCAAGCATGGAGTATGATTTCTTAACTACCTTCTCCACCTGTATTGCTCCTTTCAGTGACCTATGGACCTGTACATCCAAATCTCTCTGAATTCCAATTCTCTTGAGGGTTCTACCATTTACTGTACATTCCCTACCTGCATGAGACCTTCCAAAATGCATTATCTCGCATTTGTCCGGCTTAAACACCATCGGCTATCTCTCCGCCCAAGTCCCCAAACGATCTAAATCCTGCTGTATCCTCAGGCAGTCCTCATAGCTATCCGCAATTCTACCTACTTTTGTGTCGTCTGCAAACTTACTAGTCAGACCAGTTACATTTTCCTCCAAATAATTTATATATACGAACACCAAATGTCCCAGCACTGATGCCTGCGGAACACCGCTAGTCACAGCCCTCGAATTAGCATAGCACCCTTCCATTGCTACTCTCTGCCTTCTATGACTTGACCAGTTCTGTATCCACATTTCCGACTCATGACTGATCCCGTGTGATTTCACTTTTTTGTACTAGACTACCATAAGGGACCTTGTCAAAGGCCTTACTGAAGTCCATATAGAAAACATCCACTGCCGTACCTGCATCAATCATCTTTGTGACCTCGTCGAAATACCCTATCAAGTTACTGAGACACGACGTCCCCTTCACAAAACCATGCTGCTTCTCAAAAATACGCCCATTTACTTCCAAATGTGAATAGATTCTGTCTCGAAGAATTATCTCCAGTAATTCCCCTATCCCTGACATAAGGCACACCGGCATGTAGTTCCCTGGATTATCCTTGTTACCCTTCTTAAACAAAGGAACAACATGGGCTATACTCCAGTCTCCGGACCATCACCTAAAGACAGTGAGGATACAAAGATTTCTGTCAAGGCCTCAGCAATTTCCTCTCTAACCTCCTTCAATATTCTGTAGCAGATCCCATCCGGCATTGGGGACATATCAACCTTAATATGTTTCAAGACGCCCAACACCTCGTCTTTTGGATCTCAATGTGGCCCATGCTATCTAAACACCCTTGTCGAGACTCAACATCTTCCAATTCCTTCTCTTTGGTGAATACTGATGCAAGGTATTCATTTAGTACCTCGCCCATTTCGTCTAGCTGCACACATAGACTCCCTTGCCTATCCTTCAGTGTGTCAACCCATTCCCTGGCTACCCTCTTGCCTTTTATATACGTGCAAATAGCCGTGGGATTTTCATTAACCCTATTGCTAATGCCATTTCGTGACCTCTTCTAGCCATCCTGACTCCTTGCTTAAGTAACTTAACTTTCAAAAACAGTTGCCTATTCTAAGACTCGTATGGTGACCAATCTGAATACACAAACATTCAAGGCAGAATTTTAACGCCATATTTGCTTTCTCTGCCCTTCCCCAAATCAGCTATTCTAAAATATAATTTGAGTTACTTTGTTCTGGCAATTCCCGCGTGCGTCGTTAATTTAACTCCTTGATGAAACCTCTTGATGATGCATTTCTTGTACTCAACAACATTTGATTAGAAATGGTAACTTTGAATGACCAATATGTGTATATGTGGATGAGAGTCAGAAGAAAATCAAACTATCCGGAAGGGCAGAGTGGATGGTAAAGGAGGTGGTGTGGCTCTGTTACTTAAGGATGACATCCGGGCAATAGTAAGTGAAGACATCGGTGCTATGGAGGATGAGGTTGAACACATTTTGGTGGAAATCCGCAATATTGAGGCGGGAAACTCACTGATAGGAGACGGCTATAGGCCACCAAATGGTAACATTATGGTGGGACAGGCAAGAAACAAAGAAATAACTGATGCATGTAGAAATTGTACAGCAGTTGTCATGGGGTATTTTAATCTACTTGACCATTGATTTAACTTGGTCATTCAAGGCGGCCTTGAGGAGCAGTTTATAGAATGTATCCGCTACAGTTTCCAAGAATAGCATGTAATGGAACGTGAGAGGGAACAAGCGGGTCTAGATCTGGTCCTGTGAAATGAGATAGGATTGATTAATGATGTCAAAGATTGGGATCATGTCCGTTGGAGCGATCATAATATGGAAAAAATTAAAATACAGATGGAAGGTAAGAAGGTCAAATCAAACACGATTGTTTTGTGCTTAAACAAAGGAGATAATAATGGGATGAGAGAAGAGCTAGCGAAGACTGCCTGGGAGCAAATATTTTATGGTGAAACAGTTGAGGAACAGTGGAGCACCTTCCAAGCGATTTTTCACAGTGCTCAGCAAAGGTTTATACCAACAAAAAGGAAGGACAGTAGAAAGACGGAAATTCGACCGTGGATATCTCAGGAAATGAGGGATAAAATCAAATTGAATGAAAAATCATACAAAGTGGCAATGATTAGTGGGAGACTGGAGGACTGGGAATTCTTTAGTGGGCAAAAGAAAGCTACTAAAGAAGCTATAAATAAGAGTAAAATAGATTTTAAGAATAAACTTGCTCAGAATATAAAAACTGAAAGTAAACGTTTCTGCAAATATTTAAAACAAAAGAGCGTGGCTAAGGTAAATATTGGCCCATCAGACGATAAGAACATAAGAACATAAGAACATAAGAACTAGGAGCAGGAGTAGGCCATCTGGCCCCTCGAGCCTGCTCCGCCATTCAATTAGATCATGGCTGATCTTTTGTGGACTCAGCTCCACTTTCCGGCCCGAACACCATAACCCTTAATCCCTTTATTCTTCAAAAAACTATCTATCTTTACCTTAAAAACATGTAATGAAGGAGCCTCAACTGCTTCACTGGGCAAGGAATTCCATAGATTCACAACCCTTTGGGTGAAGAAGTTCCTCCTAAACTCAGTCCTAAATCTACTTCCCCTTATTTTGAGGGTATGCCCCCTAGTTCTGCTGTCACCCGCCAGTGGAAACAACCTGCCCGCATCTATCCTATCTATTCCCTTCATAATTTTAAATGTTTCTATAAGATCCCCCCTCATCCTTCTAAATTCCAACGAGTACAGTCCCAGTCTACTCAACCTCTCCTCATAATCCAACCCCTTCAGCTCTGGGATTAACCTAGTGAATCTCCTCTGCACAACCTCCAGTGCCAGTACGTCCTTTCTCAAGTAAGGAGACCAAAACTGAACACAATACTCCAGGTGTGGCCGCACTAACACCTTATACAATTGCAACATAACCTCCCTAGTCTTAAACTCCATCCCTCTAGCAATGAAGGACAAAATTCCATTTGCCTTCTTAATCACCTGTTGCACTTGTAAACCAACCTTCTGTGACTCATGCACTAGCACACCCAGGTCTCTCTGAACAGCGGCATGCTTTAATATTTTATCGTTTAAATAATAATCCCGTTTGCTGTTATTCCTACCAAAATGGATAACCTCACATTTGTCAACATTGTATTCCATCTGCCAGACCCGAGCCCATTCACTTAACCTATCCAAATCCCTCTGCAGACTTCCAGTATCCTCTGCAATTTTCGCTTTACCACTCATCTTAGTGTCATCTGCAAACTTGGACACATTGCCCTTGGTCCCCAACTCCAAATCATCAATGTAAATTGTGAACAATTGTGGGCCCAACACGGATCCCTGAGTGACACCACTAGCTACTGATTGCCAACCAGAAAAACACCCATTTATCTTTGCTTTCTATTAATTAACCAATCCTCTATCCATGCTACTACTTTACCCTTGATGCCATGCATCTTTATCTTATGCAGCAAACTTTTGTGTGGCACCTTGTCAAAGGCTTTCTGGAAATCCAGATATACCACATCCATCGGCTCCCCGTTATCTACTGCACTGGTAATGTCCTCAAAAAATTCCACTAAATTAGTTAGGCATGACCTGCCTTTTACGAACCCATGCTGCGTCTGCCCAATGGGACAATGTCTATCCAGATGCCTCGCAATTTCTTCCTTGATGATAGATTCCAGCATCTTCCCTATTACCGAAGTTAAACTCACTGGCCTATAATTTCCTGCTTTCTGCCTACCTCCTTTTTTAAACAGTGGCGTCACGTTTGCTAATTTCCAATCCACCGGGACCACCCCAGAGTCTAGTGAATTTCGGTAAATTATCACTAGTGCATCTGCAATTTCCCTAGCCATCTCTTTTAGCACTCTGGGATGCATTCCATCAGGGCCAGGAGACTTGTCTATCTTTAGCCCCATTAGCTTGCCCATCACTCCCTCCTTAGTGCTAACAATCCTCTCAAGGTCCTCACCTGTCATAGCCTCATTTCTATCAGTCTCTGGCATGTTATTTGTGTCTTCCACTGTGAAGACCGACCCAAAAAACCTGTTCAGTTCCTCAGCCATTTCCTCATTTCCCATTATTAAAACTCCCTTCTCATCCTCTAAAGGACCAATATTTACCTTAGCCACTCTTTTTTGTCTTATATATTTGTAAAAACTTTTACTGTCTGTTTTTATATTCTGAGCAAGTTTACTCTCATACTCTTTTTTACTCTTCTTTATAGCTTTTTTAGTAGCTTTCTGTTGCCCCCTAAAGATTTCCCAGTCCTCTAATCTCCCAGCAATCTTTGCCACTTTATATGCTTTTTCCTTCAGTTTGATACTCTCCCTTATTTCCTGAGATATCCACGGCCGATTTTCCCTCTATCTTCCGTCCTTCCTTTTTGTTGGTATAAACCTTTGCTGAGCACTGTGAAAAATCGCTTGGAAGGTTCTCCACTGTTCCTCAACTGTTCCACCATAAAGTCTTAGCTCCCAGTCTACCTTAGCTAGTTCTTCTCTCATCCCCTTGTAATCTCCTTTGTTTAAACACAAAACACTAGTATTTGATTTTACTTTCTCACCCTCCATCTGTATTTTAAATTCCACCATATTGTGATCGCTCCTTCCGAGAGGATCCCTAACTATGAGATCATGAATCAATCCTGTCTCATTACACAGGACAATATCTAGGACCGCTTGTTCCCTCGTAGGTTCCATTACATACTGTTCTAGGAAACTATCGCGGATACATTCTATAAACTCCTCCTCACGGTTGCCTTGACCGACCTGGTTAAACCAATCGACATGTAGATTAAAATCCCCCATGATAACTGCTGTACCATTTCTACATGCATCAGTTATTTCTTTGTTTATTGCCTGCCCCACCATATCATTACTATTTGGTGGCCGATAGACTACTCCTATCAGTGACTTTATCGCCTTACTATTCCTGATTTCCACCCAAATGGATTCAACCTTATCCTCCATAGCACCAATGTCATCCCTTACTATTGCCCGGATGTCATCCTTAAATAACAGATCAACGCCACCTCCCTTACCATCCACTCTGTCCTTCCGAATAGTTTGATACCCTCGGATATTTAACTCCCAGTCGTGACCATCCTTTAACCATGTTTCAGTAATGGCCACTAAATCATAGTCATTTACGATGATTTGTGCCACCAACTCATTTACTTTATTCCGAATACTACGAGCATTCGGGTAAAGTACACTTATGTTGGTTTTTTTTACCTCTGTTTTGAATCTTAACATCTCCAGTTTTATTCCTTTTGTTATTACTGGGCCTACACACAGTGCTCCCCTCAGTCACTGTACCTTGTACTGTCACCCTTATGGATTTCTGACTATGTCTTCTCTGCCTTGCACTTTTCCCCTTACTTCCTTTTGTTTCTGTCCCTGTTTTACTACCTTCCAACTTCCAGCATTGGTTCCCATCCCCCTGCCACATTAGTTTAAACCCTCCCCTACAGCTCTAGAAAACACCCCCCGTAGGACATCGGTTCCAGTCCTGCCCAAGAAGGTAGATTTAATAATGGAAGATGATGAAATCGCAGAGGAACTGAACATTTTTTAAGTGCGGCGGTCTTCACAGTGGAAGACACAAATAACACGCCAGTCATTGATGGAAATGAGGCTATGACAGGTGAGGACCTTGAGATGCTTGTTATCACTAAAGAATTAGTGAATAGCAAGCTATTGCGGTTAAAGGTAGACAAGTCTCCTGGCCCTGATCGAATGCATCCTGGAGTGCTAAAAGCGACCGCTAGGGAAATTGCAAATGCACGAGCGATAATTTACCTCAATTCACTAGACTCTGGGATGGTCGCGGCGGATTGGAAGTTAGCAAACGTGACACCACTGTTTAAAAAAGGAGGTAGAGAGAAAGCGGGTAACTATCGGCTAGTTAGCTTAACTTCGGTAGTAGGGAGGATGCTGGACTCTATCATCAAGGAAGAAATCGTGAGGCGCCTGGAAGGAAATTGTCCCATTTGGGCATACGCAGCATGGGTTAATGAAGGGCAGGTCGTGACTAACTAATTTAGTGGAATCTCTTTGGGAATTACCAGTGCGGTACATAATGGGTAGCCAATGCATGTGGTAGATCTGGAATTCCAGAAAGCTTTTGACAAGGTGCCACACAAAAGATTGGTCCAGAAAATAAAGGTGCATGGCATTATGGGTAACGTAGCAGCATGGAGAGAGGATTGGTTAATTAATGGAAAGCAAAGATTGGGGATTAATGGGTGTTTCTCTTGTTGGCATTCAGTAGCTAGTGGTATCCCTCAGGATTCTGTGTTGGGTCCACAATTGTTCACAATTTACACAGATGATTTGGAGTTGCGGACGAAGTGCAATGTTTCCAAGTTTTCTGACGACACTAACATGAGTGGTGAATAAAAAAAGTGCAGATGAGTCTGCACAGGGATTTGGATAGATGAAGTAAATGGGTTAGGGTCTGGCAGATGGGATACAATGTTGACAAATGTGAGGTTATCCAGTTTGGTAGGAATAATAGCAAAATGGATTATTATTTAAATTATAAAATATTAAAACATGCCGCTGTGCAAAGGTCTGAGGGTGCTGGTGCATAAGTCGAAATAATTTAGTTTACAGGTGCAACAGGTAATTATGAATGCGAACTGAGTTTTGCCATTCATTGCTAGAGGGATGGAGTTTCAGACTAATGAGGTTATGCTGCAATTGTATAATGTGTTAGTGAGGCCACATCTGGAGAATTGTGTTCAGTTTTAGTTTCCTTACATGAGAAACGACGTACTGACGACTGGGTGGTGTGCAGAGGAGATTCACTAGGTTAATCCCAGACCTGAAGGGGTATGATTAAGGGGAGAGGTTGCCTAGACTGGGACTGTACTCGTTGGAATTTAGAAGGATGCAGGGGGATCTCATAGAAACATATAAAATTACGAAGGGAATAGATCGGATAGATGCAGGCAGGTTGTTTCCACTGGCTGGTGAAAGTATAACTAGGGGACATAGCCTCAAAATAAGGGGAAGCAGATTTAGGACTGAGATCAGGAGGAACTACTTCACAAAAAGTGTTGTGAAGCTATGGGATTCCTTACCCATTGAAGCAGTTGAGGCTCCTTCATTAAATGTAATTCAGATAAACATAGATAGTTTTTTAAAGAATATAGGGATTACCGGTTATGGTGGTGGGCCGGAAAGTGGAGCTGAGTCTAAAAAAGATCAGGCATGATCTCATTGAATGGCGGAACAGGCTCGAGGGGCTAGATGGCCTACTCCTGCTCCTAGTTCTTATTTTCTTATGATATTTAAACAAATTGGCTGAAATAATGCATCACAGAAAGAGAGGCAAACAATATTCGGAGTCTCCGGCAACATATATGAATACCAATGCTACATTGATCTATGTGTTTAACCAGGCGATCAGATTGGAATGGTGACAGCTTGAAAACACTCATCGAGAAGGAAACGACATAAACCCAGACTCCTGGCGGCCAAATAAGTCACAACAATATCGATTATGTTAGCCAGGTGGAATGCTGGGTGCAGCGTTTGTAATTCAACATGTTAAGATGAAGTATTTAATTGAACGTTCGATCGATAACTGCAAGATTTACTGTGTCGAGAATGTTTCAGAGTAAATTCCCTGAGCACTTAACCGCGGTAAATATGTGAGTGCTACACTCGTAATGCGGATGATGCTTCGTGCAATGACAGGCTGATGGAGGAACGAAGGTTGCAAAAACCACCACCCAACAGGACATGCTGCAACAATCATTACTGGCACTACTGGTGAAAAACACATATGTGTCTTGTCCTGATAATGCTGAATGCAATTTAACTCCTTGTACTAATACTTCAAATAATGTGGTGTTGATAAAAAAACTGTATATTGGCTCAGACCACATAATTCAGAGAAATTATATTGAATATCCCTCTCAGCCTATACGGGATGGCAAGTGCATCAGCCCTATATTTGAACTTCTCTTAAAAATGTAAAAGTGCCGCGTCCTCAGCATGCCCAGGAAAAATTATTTATTGTTCATACGGAAAAGTTCAAACTAGAGCTCTGTGTCTTCGTTCTGTGATGAGTCAATAAGAATGATGAAAATACCATGGAAATGACACTGTGGAGGATGTTTCAAAGAAAATAGGCAACAGTTAGCAACTCAAATCGTGAACTGAACTAATGTACATGGATTGGCCTCCGTTGCCAGCGAATTAGAACGATGACACAACGGGTCCATCGAGAATTATGTAAAGTCCTGAGCTGTTCAATGAGGATAAGCAACAACCACGGTTAAGAGTGCCAATGGCGAGGAGCATAGATCGTTCGTGAGAGGCTAGAACAGTGAGGCACCAGGCGTAATTATATTGTCCTGTGTGCAAACTGTAGAGCACGATGAGCGAAGACTTAGCAACAAAGCGTGATTGCATAAATTGTTCAAAAACGGATGCTGCTACAAATTGATTACTCGACATTTCACTCCATCTGATGGTTCCATGGTATACATGATAATTTTCCACGTTAAAAGTTTAATGGTGTACAAGTTTGCCGTTGGAAATACGCTATTTATGCTGGGTCCCAAGAAATATGAATGGAATTAAAACGTGTTCTTATTTTTTTATAAATTGTGTGTTCCCAATTCGTTTCTTTCAATTGAGGGACAATTTCGTGTGGCCAATGAATCTAACCTGCACATTTTTGGGTTGTGGGGGTGAAAACTACGCAGAACTGGGGAGAATGTGCAAAGTCCACACGGACTGTGACAGGTGCCGGGATTCGTAGCCGGGTCCTCGGCGCCACAGCACCAGTGCTAACCAGTGGTCCACATGCCGCCTTCACAACATTACCAAACTGACACCAAAGTCTTTCGCAACCTGAATCCTTTAAAGCTTTGTGGCATTTTTTCAGCTCTGGAAGATAGAAATGGGCATGTTTAGACATGGAAAGTACATTGAAATGTGTCCTGTCAAACGAGTGCATGTTTTTTGTTTTTACCGTACTGATCAGGTTAATCACGCAGATCAACACATATACTCCTTTCGTCCTAATTGCATCAACGTTCATCTGTTTTGAATGATGCTTGATATTTCCTCGTGTGCCGACCCAGCAACTAGTCAGGTTCGTCTTTACTGGATGTGATAGAGAATTCTGCAATTTTAAGAGTCTTATATGAAAGCATGTAGTCTTATTTCCTCTTCGTTTCATCTAGGAATACGTAATATTTGCATATATCCCCTCTTCTTGCTTGGAATTTACGCACAAATATAACATAAATATAAACATGGTCTGGTGCCTTGCTCGACAAATGCATCATATCATGCTTTCTCTAATAATACCCGCAGTTTTCTGTGGTATTACCAGTACTTCAAAAGGTCTTATGGAAGCGAAACTGGAGGTGCAAAATGTAACAACAATTATCTGAATAATTGACGCACAAACAGAGTATTGTTTACCTTCATACTTCATGCTGCATTTGTTTTCTGTTAAGATGTGGGGCGTAAATAAGATCATTATTTGAAATATGGGATTTGGGAAAGAAGTACTCATTCACGTGGTCACTGTTATATTCACATCCTATTTTATCAAAGGAAATATGAACCAAAACATGTTGTCGTCACTGTGACAATGCCCTATTGTAGATACGTTCTGATGAGATTCCTCATAGCAAGCTTAAAATGTAGTCGGAATAGAAATGTATCATGCCAAGAAGATGGGAATCAGAGGCATGGTTATGCCTCATGAACAATTGAGACTCTCCGCCTTTCATTTAGATCTACTTGTGCACTATCATCCGGGACAAGATCTGAGGATTTGTTTTTGGGTTTTACTATTTATAAACATATACTCAGTGATATCCGCCGGCATTATAATCTGGAACAGGTAATTTCAAGAATCTTCCTCAGTCCAGTCAATTCATTCCTCTAAATCTCCACCCTGAATTCGCTTTCTTTTATTTTTGAGACTGTGTCCCCTGGCTCAAGAATTGAAGGAAACATCCCTCCTAAATATACCCTGTTGGAAACTTCAATGATGTTGTGTGTTTGGTCGAAATAGTTCTCAAACTTCTATACTGCAGTGATTAGATGTTCAGTACATTTACCAAATCTTCGTAGAAAATAGTAACTCCCACAAATTATGAAGCTAATCCACTGTTGCGAAATTGCATTGCTGGTATAATTTTAATTCGATAAGGAGGCAGAAACTGAACTCAATCCCCTGGGTACCCTTTGTCAATGCTCCATATTATCACAACGAGATATATTTCCTATATTCACATCCTATTTTATCAAAGGCGCTCTGCTTTTGCCTTTCTTATATTTTTCGTAGTGTCTGCATGCTGATTTTCAATGGATTGGAAAAAATAACGCCTCTCTCCCATTGGAAATCCAGAGCAGCCAAGCTGTCATGGTATAATAATTTATGTCTTTGCAAGAATGAACGAACCTTTTTTTCTCCATATTGGATGCCACCTGGTGATTTTTGCACAGTTGCTTTGTCTCTCCACATAATCTTGAAGAGATTACTTAACATGCTCAAGACTCACATATGCACTTGCTGCTGTGAAATTTGCACGCGGGCAGTAGGGGGCAACACAAGCTGAGTGAGACACAGGAAGGCTAAGTGTGGGTATTGGGAATTTCAAGCCCAGCGTGATTACAAATGCGAATTATTTTTCTTTATTTATGTAATTATATCAGTCTAGTTAAGACGTTGTTGAGGTAGCTGACTCAGCTGACTGAGTGAAAGTTAACTGTCAAGCAGCAGAAGACTGATTATGGCTTCAATATGTGCTGATAATCTTTGAAGCTTATTGATGTGTGATCATCTAAACTCACGTGAGTTCGTTTGAAGTAAAAGACAACAAGAGGTCGGATGTTGCGCAATCTGAGACAGCTTCAGTTTGAGAGAGGGTGGTATCGGAAATTTAGACCACATTGAGAATTCAGTCTAGCTGAAAGTCATGCGTTTTGTGTTTGTTTATTTGCTTTCTAACAGTTTTAATCATCAGAGAGTGACCTTCCAATGTGACAGTAATAAAGGCGACAACTGAGAGAGCTGATGTGCATATGTGAATATGGTCTGGTAATATTTATTATTTTATTGTTCATAATTTAGTTGTTCGTTTAGTGCTCTCTCATTCGGTTGCAAGAAGGACCAGAAACGAAAACAGATCTAAAGTATTTTATGTTATCTGATAGCAAACATTTTCCCAAGGTACAAATGGGATGTCTATGTCATGGCAGTAAAATGCAAAGCGTTGGTCTGGTCATGGTGCGCCATGTGGAAGCCAGTGACATGTCCAGCAACTGGTTCCAGCATGTCTGCCACAAGTGGCTCCAGCAGCTGCCACCAGAAATCCGTGTCTCTGGACTGGGGCAGCGATTGGGGAAATGCGAAATGTCATGCAGGCGGACCTTATAGTGGACAGCGATAAACAACAGGTCGTTACATCGCAGGCTCAGGTTGAACACACAGGAAGGGAATGGATGGCCACAATGCAGAGATCGAGGTCGAGGCTTGCAGTACGGTAATCTCCTATGAAGTATCCCCTGCTATAATGATATAACGATTTGGAAAAATCGGCACCAAAGGACCCAGTCGGCCATTCAGCTCCTCGACACTGCCCGCTATTCAATGAGATCAAGGCTGATATGTGGCCTCACTCTACATTACTGTCTTTGGCCCATAATCCTCATTGTTTGCTGACAAAAAACGATTTATGTCACATTTTTAAACAACAAATGTCCCAGCTTCAAGTGTTGTTTGTGTGAGTAAGTTCCAAAGCTCGACCAACCCAGTGTCAGGAAGTACTTCCAAACATCTATCTTGAATGATCTCGTCCAAATTGCCAGTCCACTCGTCTTAAAATCTTTGTTTCCATTTACCTGGTGTTTTGCTGACAATAAAGTGAAGACTTTGATCAGATTACCCCGTAACATTACAAATTCGAGAGAAAACTGGCCTAGTTTGTATCAGATCGCCTTGTCACTCAAACCCTCATGTCGAGGTAACATTTTCGAAAGCGATGTTGCACTTCCCAAGGCGCAATATATGTCTCCTACGGTGTACAAATAACAAAGAACAAAGCAAATTACAGCACAGGAACAGGCCATTTGGCCCTCCCAGCCTGCGCAGATCCAGATCCTTTATCAAAACCTGTCTCCTATTTTCCAATGTCTACTTCCCTCTGTTTCCGCCCGTTCATATACCTGTCTAGTAATAATTAATAGTACTCCGAGTGAGGTCTAACCAGGGTTCGTCGAACAACAGCCTGAATCCGATGGCGTTATACTTCAATACTCGAGATTTAACCCATTCACCGTGTTGAATAATTGGGGATGAGTGACCATAATATGTGGGATTTTCAATGGAGATGGGGAGTGGTGCATCTGATTCTGAGACTAAGGTCCTGAATCCGGACAAAATAAGTCAAAATGTCATGATTCACGAGCAACAAGAAAAATCTGTCAGAAAAAGTTGTTATTGGTACGTGAGGAGAATAAAACAATGGAGATCAATTTAGATTTGGTTACGTCAGAAACGGGAGAATGCGTAATATGGAACAAATAATCTTTGGCTAACTGAAGACATACCTTGATTTCGTCTTCCAAAACGAGGACAGCGATAACACAACAAAAATCTTGGGGAACACAGAGTTAAATGACATGGAGGAGCTGAAGGAAACCAATATTATTAGATAAATAGTTTTGGAAAAATTGAAGACCGATAAATTGCCGGGGCCTCATAAACCAAATCACAGATTACTTCAGGAAGTGGCATTATAAATATTGGATGCACTAGTTGTTATATAACTGGTCGTTATTTTCAATGGAATTCGGAGCATTTTCTACATATCGGAGTGCAGGTAATGCAAATCCACTAATTTAATAGAAAGGAACAGATAAAACACACTAACTGATATCATCCGTGTGGTAATTTTTTTTGGAGTCCATTATCAAAAATGTTATAGCTGTGAGCTTGTAATACAATCGTACAATCGGATACATTCAGCTGGGATTTATGCAAGAAAATCATGTCTCGCAAATCAATTGTTATTATTCGAGTAACTCGTACAGATGATTGCGGGATGGGGTGTGTTGGTAACGTTAAAACTGTGTAGGGTGAGCTATGTTGAAGATGTAACGATGTATAATTATGCTTTGAGAAAGCTCAATAAGTTGGCAAATGCAAGGCAGGTGCATTTTTATTTTGGATACGTGTGACTTCCGCTGACTGGGTATGCCGAGCATTACAACAGTAAAATTGGCACTGATACCACAAAGAGCATAGAACATTACATCACAGTTCAGGCGCTTCACTCCACGATGTGGTGTGGACCATTTTTCAAATCACTGATCAACCTAACCTGCACCCCATTCAATTTGCTGCGGCCATGTGCCTGTCCGGGAGTCGTTTAAATGTCCCTCATGAGTCTGAAACAACTACATACGTTGACAGTGCACTTCACGCACCCACCACTGTCTGTGTGAAGAGCCTACCTGTGACATCTCCCGATAACCTTCCTCCAATCACCTGAAAAGTGGGTCCCAACTGACAGCCATTTCCGCCTTGCTGAAAGGTCTCTCGCTGTCAACTCTATCCATTCCTCGCATTACCATATATATATCTATCAAGACACCTCTCATCCTTCATTGCTCCAGTGTGAAAAACCCTAGTTCCCTCAAACTTTCTTCATAAGGCAATCGGGCAACACGGTACCGCAGTGGGTAGCACGGTTTCTTCACAGCTCCAGGCTCCCAGGTTCGATTCTGGGCATGGGTCACTGTCTGTGCGGAGTCTGCACATTCTCCCTGTGTCTGCGTGCGTTTCCTACGGCTGCTCCGGTTTCCTAAACAAGTTCCTAAAGACGTGCTGTTGGGTGAGTTGAACATTCTGAAATCTCCATCTGTGTACCCGAACAAACGAATATGGCGACGAGTGGTTTTTCACAGTAACATATTTGCCGAGTTAATGTGTGCCCACTTGCCAAATGTTGCCTATTTGTGACAATAAAGCTTATGATTATTTCCATTGAGTAGTCCAGCTGACTTGGAAGATCCCAGGATTGAGTGCCAAATTAACTACCTCTACGAGAGTTAACCCAATTGACCTCCATATCCTTAAGTTAGAGAGTGGGAATCGTTACATGCCTGACCATGATTTATTTTAGGGCAGCATGGTAGCTCAGTTGCTTCACAGCTCAATGGTCCGAGGCTCGATTCTAGGCTTCGATCACTGTCTGTGCCGAGACGACACGTTCTCCACGTGTTCGTGTGGTTGTTATCCGGGTGCCCGGTTTCCTCCCACAGCACAAAGATGTGCGGGCGAGGTGGATTGGCCATGTTGAATTGCCCGAAGTGCGTCCAAAAAAGGTTAGGAGGGGTTACGGTGTTAT
Organism: Scyliorhinus canicula; assembly: GCF_902713615.1. Taxonomy (NCBI): domain Eukaryota; kingdom Metazoa; phylum Chordata; class Chondrichthyes; order Carcharhiniformes; family Scyliorhinidae; genus Scyliorhinus; species Scyliorhinus canicula. Next base: position 76,139,196 of record NC_052157.1, read on the forward strand.
GGGATAGGGTGCAAGCGTGATCTTATGTGGGGTCCTCCTTCCATAGGCTGGTGCGGATAGATGGGCCGAATGGCCTCTTTCTGAACTTTAAATGTTATGATAGGGTAGCAGGGTAGCGTACTGGTTACAACAGGCGCTTCATAGTTCCAGGGCCCCTGGCTCGTTACCTGGCTTGGGTCACTCTCTGTGCGGAGTCTTCATGTTCTCCCCGTGTGTGCGTGGGTTTCCTACGGGTGCTCCGGTTTCCTCCCACAGCCCAAACATGTGCAGGTTCGATGAATCTCCTCTGGTAAATTACCCTTAATATCCAAAATGGTTGGGTGTGATCCTGGGTTACCGCAATAGGTTGCAAGTGTGGACTTAAGTGTGGTGCACTTTCTGAGTGCCAGTGCAGCCCGAAGGCACAATGGCCTCCTTCTGCACTGTGAATTCTATGAACAAGCCCTCCAGTACATGCAGAATCCTGGTAAATCTCCTGTGCACTCTCTGGAAAGCATCCAAATCCAGTATTTTGCTCACCACAGAATGTTAATGGAGCAGATACTGGGAATGGACCCACAGAGGTTCCTGCTTCCTGCTGAATAGGAACTGCCGGTCTTCTCACCAGTATCTAATGTCTACACCCACCACGATGTTTTGGTATTCGGTAAATCAGTGCTACCGAAAAAAGTCAGAGCAGAATATTCGACAATTGTAATCAGGGACCATGCTCCACATTACATTGAGGTGAGTTTGCAGACGGGCCGTGCCCAAAGCCACATAAGGAACCGGGCCTCTGCCCTGTTGGCCAACAAGGCCTCCTTCCAGCAAACATCACAAGCCACATGCGAGTACGTTATGAATTACCGGAGTGGGGAAGACTCACCTTCCAGATTCTGCAAGGCACAAACCAACGCGATTAATGGCCAAATTATATCCCGGAGGATGAGGGACAGATCTGGAACCTCTCCCAATTAAAATAGCCCCCAACAAATTCCGCTAACTGAGCATCTGCGGAACCATGACACGACACGCATCCACAAGTGAGAATCTGACCAGTCTAGTGGAGGATCATATAAATGCCGTACCGAGATGGCAGGTACTTGCACTTTCACTGGCGGTAAGGATGTGAGACCATAAAGATAAATGTGCTTCCCAAGTTCATCTTCCTCTGAGGATCCATACAGATTATCATCCCAAAGGCCTTCTCCAAAAACGTCGCCAAATGATTAGGTTGTTTGCTTTTCTTGTGTTTCTGTGGGGGTGGAGTATGTGGTGGTGCTGGGGTTGGAGAGGTGAAAATCCCATAATGCCAAAAACAACGCAGCAAAGTAGAAGAAGCATTGGATGTCTGACCCTCCAGAACCTGCAATTCTACCACTCGAAAACTGCGGCCGAAAGAGTGAGGCGATGGGACGAGGAACAAAACATGGAATGGGAAGGATGGAGGAATCCTCCTTCAGCGGAGTGACCTACCGGGCCATCGCCACAACAGGGCTCCCATCCCCACCGGCAAAACGCTCAGGCAGTCCAGTGGGAGGAGCTAGTGGAAGACCCTGGAACCAGATGAGATAGCACTTCGGTCAAACAAAGGTGTTCACCATGGCAACCATCTGCAGCATTCACAGGTTTCCACGGTCTTCTGAGAAGCCACCTTCAGGAAGTAGTAACAGGGCAATCGGACACTACAAGTTCTACATAGCGAACTGACTTGTGACATTATAAAAACTAACTGAGAGACTGTAATTACCAAAGAACAGGAACACCGATTTGTACAAATCAAAATCCTTCTCCGCAAGGAAGGAAAATGGCCGTTAGCCCCCAGAGACACAATGTTGGTGGAATTTCTGAACGCGGACAGTCTGGAAAAGGGAAACTGCGAGGACGTATGAGGACGACTGTTAGAAAGGACATGCACACGACTGTACGGAACAAGGGATTAATGTAAGGACGGCGGGGGTAATGGAGCAAAGCACATACCTGTCCCAACTCAACCTTCTCATGCGCAGGGGTAAGCCTCAATCAATTTAAAGTGGTCCACAGAGCAAAGTTTACAAGAACCCGAATGAGAAGTTTCTTCCCGGAGGTGGGGAATAAATCCAAGTTGTGCCATGGAGGTCTGGCCACCCAAGCCCACATGTCTTCGCCTCCCCAGACTGTCCTGGTGCTGGACTGCCATCTTCGAGGCGATATTCAAGGTTCTGTGTGCCTTGGTGGAGCCGCGCACGATAGTGGCCGTCTTCGAGGCATCTGAGCAGCCGGATCATCACATGGGGCAGAAGGACTTCCTCCTTGCCTGTTCTTCCCTAATCGACCGACGTAGAATTGTACTGCGCTGGCGATCGGCAGCACCACTCACATAGGACCTACCAGGGCCACAGGAAGCAGATATGAATTGAGGGTGCAACAGGCCTTGGAATCCCAAGAAATTGCCAACGGCGCGTTCAGGGAGAGACGGTACAAGGACAAGTGGGCCCCTCACAATGGTTTTTGGATGAGACAAACGCTAAAAAAAAAATCATCGACGGTATGACAGCAGAAAAGGGGAGTGGAGCGCGGGGGGCGGGGACGGATGGGGACGATGTAACCGAAAAGGACCAGCGTGCATATTATTACCACTAGATTATACAGTGAAAATTTGCAAACCTTTAACAACATTTTATTAAAATTATGTGGAATCATGAAAGGTCAACCACATCGATTAAGTAGGACGACGGATTATTATTTGATTAGCTATAAATTAAGAGAGGGGAATGTGCACACAGACTTAGCTATCCTCATTCAGAAGACATTAACGGCAAACATGCTGGAGCAGCAGATGCGGAAGAACGCAAATGGAATTATTTCAAAGAATTATATAGAATTTACAGTGCAGACAGAGGCCAGCGACCCTGCACCTGTTCTTGGAAGAGTACGCTACCCAAGCTCACACATCCACCTATCCCCATAACGCAGTAACCCCACACATCACTAAGGGTAATTTTGGATAGGTAAATTTGGACTGGCATACTGACCTTCATAACAAAAATATACGCATTTACGGGCATGGAAGTCAAACTGTAATTGTGCAGGGCCTTATTGAAGCCACAACTGGAATATTCTGTGCAGCATTTTTCTCTTAATCCGAAGACGTTCTAGAGCGAGTATAGAGCACGTTTTACAGTCAGATTACTGGGATAGCAGGACTGATGTATGAGGGAGATCGAGTCAGTGTTGATTATATTCCCTGGAGCTCCGTGGAATCAGGGGGTCCCATAGAGATATACAAAATTCAAACAGGCCCTGAATGTACAGAGGTAGGAAGAGTGATGCCGATGGTGGTTGTGTCCAGAAACAGGGATCACATCCTCCAAAGCTGAGGACGATGATGAAGGAGAATATTTTTACAAAGCGAGTGGTAACCCGGTGGAATTTGTTACCGCAGTTAAGGCCATTGCGTGTTCACAAGAAGGAGTTCGATAAATCAGTTTTCACGAATGGCTGAAAAGAGCTTTGGAGCAAAGAGTCGCAATGTTACTGAATTTAATCATTCTGTTTTTCTTTTTTTATGTTAGAGGAAACACTTCATTTTTTTCCAATTAAGGGGCAATTTAACCCGTCGCAATACACGCACAATGCATACCGTTGGGTTGGGGGAGCTTAACCTCCGCAGGCATGGGGAGTACGTGCACACTCCACACAGACAGTGACCCAGAGCCGTGATCGAACCAGGGACCTCGGCTCCGTGAGTTAGCAACGCCAATCAATGCGCCACTGTGCTGCCGTACTGAGTGCACTCATCAGCCATGATAATATTGAACAGCGGAGAACGCCAGAAGGCGAGAATGGCATGCACTTCTCCGTTTTCCAACCATATTATGTGCTGTCGACAAACGTGGAACCATTGCATTCAGCCTCACGTCCAAATATTTCGTATAGTGCGGAATTGGCGACCCTTGTGGAACACAATCAGTCAAATCGTGTCAGCCCGATAATGGCCGATCTTTTCCTCCCCAATATTTACTGGTAAGATACTAGCTCTCAATTCGAGTCCACATATTGCCCGCTATTCAATGTGCTCTCGTTGTGTTCACTAGCCTCTTATGTGGGACCTTATCAAATGTAGCCAAAGGATTAATAATAAACACGCATTATTGAATGGAGATTTCATAGTTGTTAGGGTTTTACCTTTAGTTTGTTGAAGGTTTAACGTTTCACAAGAAGATAAATACTGAGACAAATTGTTATGCTTACCTTTATCATTTCGAGATGTCAGACAGTCTTTTAGCTCTGCAATGTCGGGAAGAAATATGCACAGAACAAATTTTCAAGATAAACCATTCCTCAAATCTTGAAAATTCCCGTTCAACCAATCGCGTTTCATGTCATTTTTCACCGCGATGGAGCTACAGTAAAGTCTCTAGTGTCCAAATGGATATTGCCTCAGAACTTAAAGCAAGTGGAAAATAGAGAGATCAGTAACAGGAAATCTGAGAGTTATTCCCCTTTTCTTTCAGGATTACAAGGTCCACGTCAATTCACAGCAGAAAACCGACAAATGTTTGAGCCCGAAACTTCAAACTGAGCAAGTATGCGTGGGCAAGTGTTGAGAATAAGCGGTTTCATACATTAATCATTAATAATTCATGTAATGGGAGCATGGATGGATGTAATATATTTAATTGCTCACTCTTAATTGTGGCTGGGAATAAGGTGGCGAACTACCATTTTCGCGGCGCGGTCATCCATGGGGAAGATAAAATCAATGCTATTCTGAATGGAGTACCCTGGAATTTGACCGATCAACGGTGCAGTTATGGAGATATATTTTTACATCAGTATAGTGTGCGACTTCGGGTGAACGTGCAGGTGGCATCGTTCCATACATAACCTGTTCTCCATTGTTAAGTTTGACAGTGGTTGCCGGGTAGCATGGTCTGCTGAACGGATCCACGAAGAGTTGTTGTATTGTACGCCGAAAAGGTTAGACAGTGGGCATTGGTGCTGAGTAGATTAATAACTTGCAGAAATTGCCTTTGTGGAATATAGGCAGACTGTTTGGTCCTTTGTGGTTCGTCCTGCTTCTTTGGAATTGCTCGAGCTCCGTTCATTCCGTGAAGGTGACGGAATCCGATCACCATTCTGACGTGGGCTTTTTAGATGATGGATATATTTGGGAGAGTCGGTAAGATGTGGAATTGGTTGCAACTTTGAAAATTCTGACCTGTTCTTATAGCCACAATATTTCTAAGACTGTTCAGGTGCATGTTGCGGACAATCCTAGGGGATTTATTGACCGTTGTGCAATTGGGTGACAAAAGTTGAAAATCCGCCACCATCTTCTTGGAGATTGTAATTATCTTACACTTATGTGGCATTAATGTTTCTTGCCCCTTTTTTTTTACCAAGACAGAGTGTCCACCAGGTCATGTTGCTCACTGCCAGAAAGCCCTTCAATATTTGAGAAGTTGCGAGGGTTGCTGGATATTCTGAAAGCAGCTGTGGACAATGAAATATACACTGCCTTTTTACGAAAAATTAATCATGAGACATTGGAATATGCATGTTTCGAGGACATCGTCCCTATGATGTCGGGACGTTCTGCCATGGAACTTGGAGATGAATCTCCCATAACCTTTAATGAACTGCTCATGAAGCCTTGTCTGATTGCTGTATCCTTTTAAAAAAAATTCCGGCCTTGCTGGCTCCTTTACCGTTTCATACTTTGAGTTAAAGTACCAGGTTTTTAAACCCTCTTCTGCAAGCTGCTTTTTAAACTGTATCAGTACACCTCTTCACCAAGTGTGCTGTGCGTTCGAGTCCTGTGATGTCAATATGATCCACTTGACCAGAATCCAATGATCTGCGCTGGGTGTTCTGGACATATTGTATTCTATTATGTGGTTAATGGAGCACCCTGGAGGTTTCTGGGACAATTGGCGCGGGTCCATTTTATTTGAATACTGCTTACAAGTTGGGAAGGATATGTTCTCTCAGCAGATGCTAGCCTTTGAAAAGAAACATTGCACAGGCATGTACAGGATTAACCCCTCATATAAATGGTTCAGACATGATGTCCAGACAGACCTTTATGAGATTAAGCATTTGTGAAAATTACTGAAAAAAGCCTGGGCTGATATTCTTCTCGTGAGAACTCTAAAAGGTCCGGAAGGCCAGACTTTTTTTATTTCCTTCTGTACTACATTCGGAAACCACGCGCACAGACCAGGCAAGTAACTGACAGAGAATGTGGACAGTGGCATTGCTGTACACTTTTAGGGAGATACATCTGGGACTATCCCATTGAGACTGACAGTCAAAATGTTGGAGTTTAGTACAAGTGATGGCGACTGGTCGAATTATTTCCTGCAGCCTGTGAGGTCCAATTAAAATAAGGTTCAAAAGATCCGAGCCGATCAATCGTATTGCTAATGCTGACTACAAAGCCTACCTTAGTTGAAAAGATTAATCTTAGCCAATTTAATCCGTTCTTTTTAACTGTCCAACCGGACCAACCTGTGTCTGTCTTGTGTCTATTTTAGTGGAAGATTTTTCCGGATTTTCGGAAAAGTTATACTTGTTCAGTTATTTCCGTGATAGGTTAATCTCCTCTTTATTATCAATTATCCAGTTCTTAAAAGTTTTGCTCAAAGATCCGGTGCTTGTGTCCCATGGCAGCATCAGAGGGTTAAACATCTCAGACAGACAGACAGATGGGCAGCATAGGAGCAAAGTGGGTAGCAGTTATATTTCACAGCTCTGGGCTCCCTGGTTCGATTACCGTATTGGGTCACTGACTATGCGGAGTCTCTATGTTTTCCCTGTGTCTGCGTGGGCTTCCTCCGGGTGTTCAGGTTTCCTCCCACATGTCCCGAAAGACATGTTGTTTTCTAATATGCATATTCTGAATTCTCCCTGTGTCCCTGAACAGGCTAAGGAATGTGGTGACTGCCGGTTTTCCAATTTAACTTCATTGCAGTGTTAATGCATGCCTACTTGTGACAATACATATTATCATTAATACTGTAAATTATTGTTGTATATTATAGGATTAGTCAAATTATGAATCCGAAAGAGCAACGAACGATGAAGGAAATCAATAAAGAATTAATGGTTACTAATTGAGGTAACTTTATTTAGTAATACAAAAACAGGTCGTCAATTCCACCAATATATGTAACATATATACAATTATGGAATTTAAATTAATGTAGCATTGAAATGTTTGATAGTGACTGAAGAGAATGAACCGTTGGTGGTTTTGTCAAGAAGAATGTGACATAAATGAAACTACTTTTACTGTGGCGTCATCCGACCTTGGCGAAACCATTGGTGGAGCATGGTGTCCAATCACAGGTCCAGCTCTTCAATGAACACATTACTATAGCAAGCGAAGGAAATGAGAAACGTTTTATCAAGTCATTCATGGAATGAAGTGCATATCAAATGAAGTAAGATGAATGTGTTCCTCCTCCATCAACTGAACTTCAGAACAAAAATATGTTGACTTCATACGAATAGAAAATCTCCCCCTGACGGGGTTTGGGACGGTAGATACCAGAACGAATTGTCGATATTTTGGAGACGTTAGAACAAGCTCACACCATTTTAAACTAAGAGGTATAGAATTTAAGAGGAAACAAGGAGGCAATCCAACTCTCAAAGAATGGTTAAGACGTGAATAACTCGTGAATCACCAGTAGTGAAACGTGAGTTATTCTACATATTCAATGCAAGCAGGCACTCTTCTCACTGAGATAGATGCCAATAACATACGGCGACAGGCGTGGGATTAGATCATTTAGCCACTCGAGAATGTCCCGACAGGCAGTGACGGCATTGTTGATCTGTCACCTCACTCCATATACCTGCCCTTCGGACATATATCTTCATACCTTTGCTTAATGTAAATCTACACATCTCAAATTTAAAATTAATAACAGGTCTATCGTCAACGACTGTTTTTGGGAAAAATGTACCAAACCTCTAGAATGGTTTGAGTGAAGACGTTCTTATGAACATATCTCCTGAACAGTCTGCCACAATTTATAAGACAGTGCCCCATAGCATCATCGTTTCCGTCCAATGGAAATAGCTTACCATTATCCATATTGTCGTGCCCTGCAAATATTATGTAATATTTCGATAGGATCACGCCTTACCCTTCCATATACTAGGGAGAACAGTTGTAAGTTGAATAATTGCTCCTCGTAACTGACCCCCTGTTATCCAGGTATCCATTTTGTAAATATACGTTGCATTTAGCTCTGGTTTAGCTAATTGGGGCAGAGAGCTGGTTTCTGAGGCAGAACAAGGCCAGCAGCGCGGGTTTAATTCCCGTACCAGCTGATGATTCTGAATTATCCCCCTGTGTACTCGAAGAGGCGACGGAATGTGGCGACTAGGTGTTTTTCACAGTAAATTCATTGCAGTGTTAATGTAAGCCTACTTGAGACAATAAAGATTTTAAAAAACATTTCCTCCAAGGTGAAAGTATCCAATCTCGGGTGTGGTGCTCAGAACTTCTGAGAGTTCTCCAGGCGTTATTGTCAGTAGAAGGCCAAGTGGCACCAATCAGAGTGGTCATGACTATATTAAACGGCGGACACGTTCCAATCAATATATCGGGAACTACTAGTCAGGTCATCCCGTGTTACCAGGCAGAATCTATAGAATAGGCTGCATTGGACCACCACAACCATTGCGTTTGCAGCCTAGCTACTAATTACATACGTAACAAGAATTGTTGGGCTGCAGAACAATGCTGTACACTTCCAAGATTTCCACCCACTATTGCCAAAGTGATGCGCTTTTTACCTGAAAGCAAACTTGGTTGAGGGGACCTGCATTTGCTAAATACTCAATAAGAAGGCTGAATCTAAGGATCTAAAGTTTGGTGCTTGCGTCGTTCGCAAATTCCTGAGGTAACCAAGATGTGTTAGTTGCTCGAAATTTCTGGAAAAAATATATTTGCCCGTCCTTTCAGAATTGCATTTTCCATTGTTGTAATGGTGTCTCTACCACAGAGAAGAGGAGAATTTTGGAGCATTCTCCAGCCAATAGTTGTCCAACAGCATTCACGATACACAGTTTAGATCAGATTTCTTAGTTCGAGAATCCCTTTGCTTCACACGGTGCTTCTGTTTTTGTGTCTATCACATGGTGCTTCGCTATTAGACAAAAAAGTGATCAAATGTTGAAGCTTCACAATGTCTATATGTTCAGACTGTGTGTTTCTGGGTCTGTTCCTGACATGCAGATTTGTTATCTTCACTGAATTTGTGCTGTACCTCTGACTTGACGGCAGTAGTTTTTTGAGGGATATGCTGGAACATGCGCCTGCAGATTGAGATTGAATAACGTGTGCACTTGATTCCGTTCAGGACCTCATGTATGCCTAATATTGAGTTGCTGTTTCTATCAAAAATTTATTCAATTTTGCATAGTGGAAATCTTACAAAACAGGCCAAAGGTACCTTCAAATGCAGTCGGTATTTGGTGCCCAGATGAGATGACAATGGTCAAGAGTACACTGCTATTTATTCTCTTAAGGTTTCCGCTCTCTTGCTGCAGCCATCATCCTGCAGCACTGTGATTCAGGATTTTTCCAGCTCGGTCAATTAATGCCGCTGAGATTCTTTTGCTGCTGCGCATAAAAGCCACTCAGCCAGACCACATAGTTTGTTTTTGCTACCTACATCGTTTCCTCCGATGGCGCACAGCACCGAGGATGACTGTCTCATCAGCTGAGCTGGTGCTGGAGGAGTGATAAGTATTAATCAACACGATTCAGTCGCTGCCATTAACAATCCTTGGGTTAAGAATCAACCTTGCGTACTCCCAATTCATATCTTACCTCCGGTGGGACACCGTCTGCAAGCATGACGAATATGATTCTGTAAGACTGTTTCTTAACTAGACTCGTGAATAGTTTTCTCAACTTTGGTAAAAATCCCCTGAAGTCAGGACTTCCGAACGGCCGCAGCAATGGTGTTGCCTATGTAATTATGGATGTTGAGCATAATTGATTCTGTTAGTTTATAAAGAGCGATTGTATAATTGCCTTTACAGGCTATTACTTTAAGGACATGTCCGTATCATTGCATTGCCCATCTAATTGTAACGATTAATATGTATTTGTATAGTCCATTGTCTACTTCTGCTTTGCCACCCTGAGTGCTGGAGCGCCTTCTGATCCCCTTGACCGTAAACAATACGCATTTAGCAGTATAATACTGCCGACAGGGTGACCCCTGCCGGTACGTTTGGACGGATAGAAGCAGACAAAGTGCAACGAAAAGCAAATCCCGATCGACGATTTAAGCGCAAAAACTCATATGGTTTCAAAGGCTGGAATGGCGGATTAATGCTCCAGCAGGTGAGAAAATCCCGCCGTCAAAGGCCCCTCGAGACTGGATCTGGACCTCCCGTGAGTCGAGGATCGTTTGCCTGGCCATGTGCAACTGCAACCCACTTTTGAAATATGTTCCATATCAGCCTTCTAAATTGAGACAACCAACACCGCCGCCACACACATACACAGACAGGAAAAGCAGCAACCATTGGCAAGAAATGACGAGAGTAGACCTGAGGTCTGAAAATATTTGCTTTTGACCGATGCCTAGGTTTTGCTTTGTTTCTATGACCATGCTTTTTGAATAAGAACAGGATAGTATTTTCACAGATTTTATCGTGGTTGATCAGCTCCGCACATGGGAAAAAGGCAATATAGGTGTCCTAAGATGGTTTATTAACCTCGAACATGGCTACTAAACCGTATCCAGACATATAGTTATTTTGCGTCAGATAAACAGAAGTATTATTGTTGGAATCTGGAATGCACTAACCCTCGTGGAAATGAAATAAGCCAAACAACCAGAAAAAACTGTCATGTTTCACATGAACTCAAAAACGTCAACAATAGCATAGATGCACTGTAATGTCCGAACAGCAGGCACATATCGGCTGAGGGAAGATCGCAGTGGCCATAATTCCTTTTGAGGAATATCGGCGAATCAGATCGAAACGAACGGCCATCAAGAACGGACTCTTTATTCGACTCTCAGAGCTCCCTGCCGCCACCAGTGAGCTCCTCAGGACCATTCATCGAAAACATTCTACGAACCTGTCGTCAAAGGTCATGAGTCCCGACGCTCCAAACGTTTATGTCAGTGATGAGTCCAAACAAGTATTCCCCTCCACGCAGGACACCATTCTTTCCCAAGCCTAAGGAGGAAAAGCGCATCTTCCGTGGAGATTTTAACAGCATGGTTGAAAATGCCTCAAACGTTCGAAAGGAATGATTGTAAACTAATGAGCTGTTGATTACAAATACAGTTATGTCCTACTGACGAAATGCGTGAAACATCAGATTTGTATCATTAACATAGTGTTCTGCCAAAATAAAATTCGGGGAGAAGTCTGACAACACCAGGTTAAAGTCCAACAGGTTTGTTTCAAACACGAACTTTCGGAACACTGCTCCTTCCTCAGGTAAATGGAGAGGTATGTTCCAGAAACATTCATATAGACAAAGTCAGAGATGCTGGACAATACTTGGAATGCAAGCATTTGTGGGTAATCAAATCATTACAGATCCAGAGAGAGGGATAATCACAGGTTAAAAAGGTGTGAATTGTCTCAAGCCAGAACAGTTGGTAGGATTTTGCAAGTCCAGATGGTGGGGAGTGGATGTAATGCGACATGAATCCCAAATCCCGGTTGAGGCCGCACTCATGCGTGCGGAACTTAGCTATAGGTTTTTGCTCAGCAATTCTGCGTTGTCGCGTGTCCTGAAGACCGCCTTGGAGAACGCTTACCCGGAGATCAGAGGCTGATCAGAGACCATTCACCTGAGGAACGAGCAGGGCTCCGAAAGCTCGTGTTTGAAACAAACCTGTTGGACTTTAACCTGAAGTTGTAAGACTTCTTAGTGTGCTCACCCCAGTCCAACGCCAGCACCTCCACATCAAAAGAAAATTCATCATTGGTTGAGACAATCACGTTCAAAGTACATTCATATGATTGACATTGCCAATTCTGATCACGAGTCCAAAAGGATGACCTCATCAGCAAAACAATGACCAGTGCTGATGACTGCTATAGACACCTACGGATTATCAGTTTCTCTAACTCCACCAAACCGCAGCATAATCAGCGGATGGTTAAGAAAAAGCTGAAGAAAAATATGATGACTATTTAGGGCCTCCTGAGGCAAGAATGCTGGTTGAAGTCCAGCAATATGTTCTCCAAAATCAGGGAAGTGTTCAATGTAATGGCATGGAGGAAAAAATGCTGAAAGCGGTCGTCCTATGAAGTTGCGAACAAATCATCTCTTCCAAAATCCACCACGTACTCTTGCAACGAATTCCAAGCACACACCATCCTCTGTGATAAAAAAGCTTCAATTTCACACCCCATCGAGCGTTGCACCTCTCACCTTAATACAATGTCCTCAAGTAATTGACTCTTCTACCCTGGGAACACGCTTCTGACTATCTACTCTGTCTATGCCCCTAATCATTTTGTAAACTTCTATCAAGTCACCTCCGTCGTTGTAGTGAGAACTAACTGAGTTTATCCAAACTCTCCTCATAGATACAGCCCTCCATGCAAGGTAAGTTCCTGGTAAAACTCCGCTGCACTCTTTCCAAAGCCTCCACGTTTGTCTGGTAGTGTGGCGACCAGAATTCAATAGAATATTTCAAGTGCACAGGGAAACGTTAACAAGTACGTAATCAACATTTAATTGGTGGCTTCACGTTTCTGCGAAGCCGATTATGTATTTCACATTTGTAGTTATATTTAAATAGTTGTTATTAATGTCCAGTTGGAGCTAATGCCTGTTAAGTGCGGTGGATGCAATCATAATTCTACTCTACATTTGCATTCAGCTTTTACCTCAGTGACAAAGAGGAAACGTGCATGCAGGAATGTGCACAAGATCGGTTCCTTGCGAGATTGCTAAATTGTTATCCCACTGGCAAAAATCGGTCTCAGAGAAAGTTAATTAGGAGGATGTTAATGTTGCTCTGGGGCATCCCTTGGATTCTGCGTAGTGCAGCCGCCAAACACTGGGCTGGAGGGAGTTTATTTGACGATCATGGTTGGTATTGCAACAAAGCCGGCTGCATTGTCCTCATCACGGGAAAGTTGGATGATGCCGTTACATTGCTAACTTATCGTTGGGAGATCGTGGGCATGGCATCTGCATGGAGGAGTCCAGCTATGCATGAAGAGTTAAAATCCACGTAGGAACTGTAATTGTACGGCACCTCCCGTTTAGTTTACTGGCAACAGGGGCCACAGGAGACAGCAAACATTTACGCTGCAAATTTATTTCCACCATAACATAGTTTTTGTATCATGTTGCTTTCAAATTTCCATAATATACATTAACTTACCATTTGTTACTCGTTCTGTGAATCAGATCAATGTTCAATAAAAGATAAGTACGCAGAGGATACGTATCGTTGAGCAGAACGTGTTTTCTTGAATATATTATCTTCATTATGTTTAATTAATAATTGAATTGGAGAATGGAACATGTGGTCTTTCGATCGTATTCAGAATTTGAGTAATTATGAAAGGAAATAGATGTGGTGAAAGCTTTCCTTTGACACTCACCAGGACAATTAGACAAAACACACAATGTGTCTGCATGGACCTTCCTTCTTTAAAAGACAGGGCTCTTTCGTCTGAAAAGGGCATGGCCATACAGGAAGGATATATCGCCGCTAACAATTCGGGGGAAAGGAATACAGTCACAAATGTCATCTATATAAAATAAATAAATGCTTGTGTAAAGCAATTTTCTATGGTATCAACCTGAGAAGTCGAATTTGACGGACTGATTATAATTTAAACAAAGACAGTTGTTTACTGTAAATGACTGGTACATTGTTCCTGGCAACGCTTCAGCCAACCACAGTATACCCATCAACACCCATTTGTTCTGAAACATGATTTGTTGTTCCATTCATAAATTGGTACTCTGACGAATTGTCCATATGCGTACAACATTAAAAGCTTGTGGAACAATCTCTTCATTTCAGAAATATAGAAAATATTGATACAATCAAAGGCGTTGTTTTTTTTAATGTTCGTTAATGCACATCGCTGCTCATGTGTAACACAAGAAGTGATCTTATTATGCTTCTAATTCCCCCGCAACCAAGCATACTGTCAAATTTGGTAGATCTCATCTTGCAACACTGGAGATGCACGGGCCTGTGTAGTTATTATTGTGCCAGTTCCGCACGATAATTCATTTGTTTCGACTTGAGACGATTGTTTAATTAATAGTTCTAATCAATGTGGGAAGAAACTGTAAAAGAATTTCCAAGTCGTCGAGTTTAGAAAATATTTTCAATGCAGTACCAACTGATGCAGTACTGTTTCATAGCGTCAGGGTCCCAGGTTCAAATCCTGGCTGAGTCACTGTCTCCGCGCAGATTGCACGTTCTCCCCGTGCCTGCGTCGGTTTCTTCCGAGTGCTCCGGTTTCCTCCCACTAGTCACAGAAGACGTGGCGTTCGGTAATTTGGACAGAATGAATTTTCTCTCTCTCAACCCGAAGAGGCGCCGGAATGTGCCTAATAGGGGCTTATCACAGTAAATAGATTTATGTGTTCATGTAAGCATATTTGTGACAATAACGATTAGTACTATCATGAAAGCACCTGAACTATTTATAACCGGTTGGCACTATTTATCGGAACATCGCCCTGGTTGCAGAGAACAAAGGACAACTAAAATTTGCACAGGAACAGGTCCTAATAGGGCAACATCTGTCAAATGGCTACGTTATAAGTCATTCACGTTATTGATGTGCATGGGCGTTTTTCATGGAAACACATTTCAGTGATTTCAAATAGAACACCGTGATGCAAACGTATGAGTCCTGAGTTGAACGTCAGTCCACAACACATAATTTCGCAATAGCAGTTTTTTTTCATGATGTGGAGATGCCGGCGTTGGACTGGGGTGAGCACAGTAAGAAGTCTTACAACACCAGGTTAAAGTCCAACAGGTTTGTTTCAAACACGAGCTTTCGGAGCACGGCTCCTTCTTCTTCACCTGAAGATGGAGCCGTGCTCCGAAAGCTCGTGTTTGAAACAAACCTGTTGGACTTTAACCTGGTGTTGTAAGACTTCTTACAGTTTTTTTTCAGACATTGAAGTCAGTAAATTGGAAGCTCGCAGCATTATTAACAGAAATGCGGATTGGCTGTGACTAAACGTATTGCACGGTCACACCAACTAAATCACTTTTGGGGATTACAAAACTTAGTCAATTCTGCGGCCCACATTTCCTCCAAGACCGACGATTGATTATTGTACTGAACATTTAATAATATTGTGTATTTAAAGCATTTCAGCCTTAATGGTCCACCGGTTTCGGAACAATGCCCCTTCGCTAATCTTTATTTCATTTGTTATGCATTTTTAGAGATCATTGGAGGTCCGTTTAATTGAATAAAAAGTGCTGACGAAATACTTAGAGAGCCGAATTAATTTGCTCGCCTAAATCTTTCAAGGAGTCCTGGCAGTCGCTTAGCTCTGCAATATAAACGAAAAATACGCAGCACATACATTTAAATCGACATATTATATATGTTTCTTTGAATAATTTGTAATGAACGGCATAACATATTGATATTACTTTTTCCCCCAATTAGATCAGTTAATTCAGTTTTCGAAAAGTCAATTCTGTAAAAATAACGTTCCCCACTCTTATTTTCTGTTAGATTTATACCACAATATAAAGTCAAACACAATATTTCAGATTTTGTATTTTAAATGTCCGGAGTTGAAACTGGAGTAGGTAATGGTTCCTGTAAAGATTGACTTGTGCCAAGGAAAAGTTGTGTAAAATGCTTCAGTTTAATTTTTCTAGCTATTGCGAAATACTATGTAAATGATACATTCCGACAACCACATTGGTTCTGTCAGATACATTGGGAATTTCCTGACGAATGGTAGCATACGACATGATGCTGTTTGTCTTTCCTCGTCAATATAAACGCACACTGTGTACCTCATTTAGCAGTTAGGTTTGAATTATGTTCGTTGGCACAGAAGGGAACTATCCAAATTGATGATAATAGTACAGTGCCGAGGCATCTTTCTCTTTCAGTTAATGGACGGGAAACCGGAATAGAGTATTAGCCAGGGGTCAGTTTGAATATTACACATTTCAATTTCTGGCGCAGAAATTTACGGAAACGCTGAATGGTCGGCAAAAAGAAAACTATCCCGACCCAATAGGTGATTGCGTAATGGTGTGAGCAAGGCAGCGTTGCTTCCTCTCCAGTTCAATAAACACGATATAATATAATCGATTGGATTTTCCAACATATCTTTTTCTTAATTGTTCCTCAAATTGAAACGCCAGTGTCGCCAGACCGTGTGTACTGTACGCACTTAAGGGGGTGCTTTTGTTAACACTGTTGGGTTGGTTTTAAACTAATGCGGCAGGGGGATATGAACCAAATTAGGAGTTAGTGGTCAGTAAAGAGGCAGCAAATAAAGCCAGTAAGGTACGAGAAAATAAACTCAATGTGACGAAGGGGAAGAGTAGGCAGGGAAGAGATGATGATCGCAAAAGTGGTCTGAAGTGCATTTGGTTAATGCGGGAAGTGTAGCAGGTAAGGCAGATTAATTTAGGGCTTGGATTATTACCTAGGAATATGATATCATTGGTATTACTGAGACTTGGTTGAGGGATGGGCAAGACAGGCAAATAAATATCCCAGGGTATAGATGCTTCAGGAGGGATCGAGAGGGAGGTAAAAGGGGTGGAGGAGTTGCAGTACTGGTTAGAAATGATATCACAGCTATGCTTAAGGAGGGCACGATGGAGGATTCGATCACTGAGGCAATATGGATAGAGCTAAGAAATAGGAATGGTGCAGTAACATTGATGGGACTTTACAGTAGGCCTCCCAAAAGCGAGCGTGAAGTAGAGGTACAAATATGTCGACAGATTATTGAACAATGAAGGAGCAATAGGGTGGTTGTGATGGGAGATTTTAACTTCCCCAACATAGAATGAGACTCATGCAGTGTTGGAGGCGTAGATGGAACCGAATTTGTAAGGAGCATCCAGGAGAGTTTTTTTAGAGCAGAGTTTAAATAGTCCAACTCGGAAAGGGGCCATACTGGACCTGGTATTGGGGAATAATCCCGGACAGGTGGTTAACGTTTCAGTCGGTGATTACTTTGGGAATAGCTATAACAATTCCGAGAGTGGTCCTAAAGGAAGAGTGCTAAATTGGGAAGAGGCCAACCATAACAAAATTCGACAGAAGCTCGGGAATACGGATTGGGAGCAGCTGTTTAAGGATTTGAAATGTGGGATTCGTTTATGGAAAGGTTGATTCGAGTGCAGGACAGACATGTCCCTGTGAAAATGAGAGATAGAAATAGCAAGATTAGGGAACCTTGGATGATGGGTGGAACAGTGAGACTAGATAAGATGAAAAAGGAAGCATACATAAGATCGAGGCGACTCAGAACTGATGAAGCTTTGCAGGAATATTGGGAAAGTAGAACAAATCTCAAACGCGAAATAAAGAGGGCTAAAAGGGGTCATGAAATATCTCTGGCTAACAGGGTTAAGGAAAATCCCAAAGCCTTTTGTTCCTATAGAAGGAGCAAGAGGGTAACTAGAGAAAGGATTGGCCCACTCAAAGACAAAAGAGGAAATGTATGCGTGGAGTCAGAGGAAATGAGAGAGATTCTGAATGAGTACATTGCATCCGTATTCACCAAGGGGAGGGACATGACGGAGGTTGAGGCTAGGGATGGATGTTTAAATACCCCAGGTCATGTCGGCATTAGGAAGGGAGTGGTTTTGTATATTCTAAAATGCATTGAAGTTGACAAGTCCCCAGGACCAGATGGGATCTATCACAGGTTACTGAGGGAAGCGAGGGACGAAATAGCTGGGGATTTATCAGATATGTCTGCAGCATCCTTGAGCACGGGTGAGGTCCCGGAGGATTGGAGAATTGCTAATGCCCCTTTGTTAAAGAAGGGTAGCAGGGATAATCCAGGGAATTCTAGACCTGTGAGCTTGACGTCAGTGGTGGGAAAACTGTTGGAGAATTCTTTGAGGAAGTGACAAAGTTAATTGATGAAGGGAGAGCTGTAGATTTCATATGCATGGACTTCAGAAAGGCGTTTGATAAAGTTTCCCATGGCAGGTTGATGGAAAAAATGAAGTCGTATGCGGTTCAGGGTGTGCTAGCTAGGTGAATAAAGAACTGGCTGGGCAACAAAAGACAGAGATTAGTGGTGGAAGGGAGTGCCTCAAAATGGAGAAAGGTTACTAGTAGTGTTCCACAGGGATCCGTGCTCGGCCAATTTTGTTTGTGATATACATAAATGATCTGGACGAAGGTATAGGTGGTCTCATGAGCAAGTTTGCATATGATACTAAGATTGGTGGAGTTGCTGATAGCGAGGAGGACTGTCAGAGAATACATCAAAATATAGATAGATTGGAGAGTTGGGCAGAAAAATGGCAGATGGAGTTCTATCCAGGCAAATGCGAGGTGATGCATTTTGGAAGATCTATCTCAAGAGCAGACTATCCGGTCAATGGAAGAGTCCAGGGGAAAATTGATGTGTAGAGAGATCTGGGAGAACAGATCCATTGTACCAGAACAGATCCATTAGGAATACTGCGTGCAATTCTGATCACCACATTACCAGAAGGATGTGGATGCTTTAGAGAGGGTGCAGAGGAGGTCCACCAGGATGTTGCCTGGTAGGGAGCGTGCTAGCTATGAAGAAACGTTGAGTAGATTAGGATTGTTTTCGTTGGAAAGTCGGTGGCTGAGGGGGGGACCTGATTGAGGTCTACAAAATCATGAGAGGTATGGACAGGGTGATTAGTAACATGCTTTTTCCAAGAGTGCGGGTGTCAATTACAAGTGGTCACGATTTCAAGGTGAGAGGGGGAAAATTTAAGGGAGATGTGCGTGGAACGTTTTTTACACAGAGGGTGGTGGGTGCCTGGAACGCTTTGCCAGCGGAGGTGGTAGAGGCGGGCACGATAGCATCATTTAAGTTGCTTCTGGACAGATGTATGAACGGGCGGGAAACAAAGAGAAGTAGATCTCTTGAAAATTGGCAACAGGTTTAAATAAAGAATCTCGACCGGCGCAGGCTGGGAGGGACGAAGTGACTGTTCCTGTGCTGTAATTGTCATTGTTCTTTTGTTCCTTGAAGACACGTTGGTGGAAAGGGTGGTCAGAAATCAGATCAGCATCGATTTCCTATTTGTTTCCTTGATGATGGCATTAAAGTTGTATTTATGACACGTTCGTTTAAAACTCTCTCACAGTCGGTTACACTTCCCTTGCACCTGTAACTGTGAAAGCATTGTATTCAAAACAACCAAGCAATTCTGACCAATAATTACCGGTTGTCGGTTAATGTTACGGTAATTGAATACAAAAGGTACGTCTTCGATTTTCAGTGTACTGGTATCTGGTGAACTGTGTTCAAAATTGGCGTCTTTTTTAAGAAAGTATGTAAATATGTTAGACGCGTTTTATCAAAGTTTGACTGCACTAATAACAGGAAAGATTGGGTTGCCTTTGAGAAAAACATGATAAAACAAACCTATATTCGCTGTAGTTTAAAAGAGTCAGTGGAGAATGTGTTCGATATTATCAGTGCACAATAGATCTACACAACATATACATGCTATTACCTCTGAGAGATTTTTGAACTAGCCGTCTTTGTTTGGAAACATGACGTTCCTCGTTTATTTCTATGATTGTGTGGCTTTTCCATCTTTCAGAGGATCAACACTTCGTAGAATTCTCTTCATCAAATTTCCTGAGTTGATGACACTTTGATTTTTTTTAATCGCAGGGGTAGACACAACCTTGATACGCAAGTAATACAATGTTCTTGGGGCAGGAGGGAATTTAACCTAGTCCAGCTCCTGATTCGCCTGTTTGTCTCAATCGACCACATCCATGGGGAAAATGATATTTAAAATTGAGCCAATCTTTACGTGTTATCTGGTGAAAAATGCGAAGCAAATGTCAGTTTTAATATTTCAGTGCTTATCCAGTTACCGTTTTCCTTTGTTTCGAGAATTGCTTCTGTTATCGAATTTCAGGTAAAGGGGAAAAAAAGGAAAATCATTACCGCCTTTTGGCTGCGGAGTGTTTTTTTTGTTGAAAATTACAAGTATCCAAAACACTGCAGCTGGCAATAATTGGCATTGTTTAACACGCCAGTTTGTTCAGAATACATGAGCTGAATATTTATTGTGCGAATAAGAAAGACTTGCAGATGTATTTAAAATAGTAAAGGTTAGGTTTCACCTTACATTGTATGTCCCAGAATACTAGGCCGCGATTGGAAAAGACGAGATTTACTGTTGGAACTGCCCCGCAGTGAGAATAAAGTCGAAAATAAATATGGGACTTTCGCCTCAAATTGAAGCCCCGTGGATCATTGTCAATTTTGGATAAATGAGAATGTCTTCAGTAGACATCGGATAAAACAAATAAAATACATTTATCCTACCTAAATCCTTCAGTGAATCGTTGCAGTTGCTTAAATCTATAATTAAGATCATAAACCAAATCAGCGCTCACATTGCAAATGAGAACAAATGTATTTATGCTAATTAAGCCATGTTCTTTGAAAAATAATTTTTACTTTGTTTAGAACGTGTCTTGAGCTCCTTAGTCATTGAAAATATGCATATTTATGGTGAAAGTGCTTCAGCAGCGCACATTGGGGATTAATATAAAATGACATCTCAAGATGATTGACCTAATAACGTACTGCTTCTGTAGCGATAGAATCATCCGGTTGTGCAGAATACTTCCTTTATTACAGAGGGTTAAAAATAATCGTTGAGAGATTATTCTACAACCGAATGGGGACATGTTGGAGGGTTAGTGGATTTTCTGATCACAAGACCATAATACCGCAAGACATAGGAGCAGAATTAGGACGCTCGCTCCATCGAGTCTGCTCCGCCATTCAATCATGGCTGATTTTTTCCAATCACCGTTCTTATGCCGTCTCCTCATAACCTTATTAATCATGAATCTATCTAACTCTATTTTAAAGACACTCAATAATCTGGCCTCCACAGCCTTCTGAGGTAGAGTTCCACAGATTTACCACTCTCTGGCTGAAGAAATTCCTTCTCATCTTAGTTTTCAAGGATTGTCCCTTTAGCCAGAGATAGTGTCCTCTAGTTCTAGTGTTTCCTGCAAGTGGAAACATCCAATCCAGGTCCACTCAATCCAGGCCTAGCAGTATCCAGTACGTTTCAATAAGATCCTCCCTCATCCTTCTAAATTCCGAGAACTGACTCAAGCGTTTCTCATTCGACAAGTTACTAATCCAGGAATCATTCGTGTGAACCTCCTTTGGTCCCTTTCCAAGTCCAGCACATCCTTCCTTTATTACGGGGCACATAACTGCTCACAATACTCCAAATAGAGTCTGACCTGAGCCTTATATAGACTCAGGAGTATATTCCTAAGCTTCACATTAACCTTAAGAGAATCGTGAACAAGAATCGTGAACAAGAACTCACTAGTCCCTTTTTGCTTCAGATTTCCTAAACATTTCACCACTTAGAAAATAATCTCTGCCTACATTCCTCCTTCGAAAGTGCATAATCTCACACTGTTCCACATGGTATTTCATTTGCCACTTCATTGCCCACTCTCCTAGCTTGTCCAGTTCCTTCTGCAGCCCCCCTGCTTCCTCAATGAAACCTGTTCCTCTGCAATTCTTTGTATCATCTGCAAACTTAGCAACAGTGCCTTCAGTTCTTTCTCCCAGATCATTTATATATATTGTGAAAATTTGTGGTCCCAGCACAGAACACTGAGGAACACCACTCGTCACCATCTGTCTTCCTGAAAAATACTCCTTTATCCCCACTCTGCCTTCTGCGAGTCAGCCAATCCTTTCTCCATGCCAGGATCTTACCCTGAACACCTTGGGGTTTTAACTTATTCAACAGTCTCCTCTGCGGTATCTTGTCAAAGACCTAGTGAAAATCAAAAGATATCACGTCCACTGTTTCTTCTTTGTATAACTTTCTTGTTAACTCCTCAAAGAGCGCTAACAGATTTGTCAAGCATGACCTCACTTTGACAAAGTCCTGCTAAATCAGTCCTGTTTTACAATGCACTTCAAAGTACTACGCAATCTTAATTTTATTAATAGACTCTAAAATCTTACCAATGACTGAAGTCAGGCTAACGGGTGTATAATTTCCCGTCTTTTGCCTCCTGCCCTTCTTAAACAGTGGTGTTACATTAACCACTTTCCAGTCCTCTGGGACCCTTCCTTCCTTACAGTGATAACTGAAAGATCATCACCAATGCCTGCACAAATTCCTCAGCTATCTCTTTTAGGATGCTGGGGTGTAGACCATCCGTTCCAGGTGACATGTCCGCTATTATACATTTCAATTTCCCCAGCACCTTCTCCTTAGTAATAACCGCTGCATGCACCTCTGCCCCCTTGTTCGCCTTGAGATCTGTCATTACACTGGTGTTTTTCAACGTGAAGACTGATGCAAACTAACTATTCAGCACGTATGCCATTTTTTGTTTCCTATTATTACTTTTCCAGCCACATATTCAGCGGTCCAATATCTATTTTTGCCTCTCTCTTACCCTTTACATATTGAAAAAAATCTCTTCACATATTTCTTTATGTTATTAGCTAGCCTGCACTGATACATCACATTCTACCCGCTTATTGCTTCTTTAGTTGTCCTCTGCTCGCTTTTAAAGATTTCCCAATCCTCTAATTTCCCACTAATCTTCGCCACTTTCTATGCTTTTACCTGAGGTCTGATGCTGTTCTAGACATCGCTCGTCAGCTATGGATGCCTTATTTCCTCTTCCTTGGGATGAATTTCTGTTGTACCTCCCTAATAACTCCACAAAAACCCCGGCAATTGATTTTACACTGTCTTCCCTGCTGGGCTCCTTTTCCAATCAATTGTGGGCAGCTCTTCTCTCATGTCTTTGGAGTTTCCCTTATTTAATTGTAATACCGGCACGTCTGATTGCAGCTTCTCTCCGTCAAACTGAAGGTTAAATTCTATAATATTGTGCCCACTGCTCCCTAATAGTTCCTTCACCTTAAGCTCTATATTCATGTCTGCCTCATTACACATGACCAATTTCGGAATTGTTTGTTCTCTAGTAGGCTCTGTCACAAGCTGCACCACAAATTTATTTTCTTGGGATTCACAATCAACCTAATTTTCCCAGTGTACCCGCATATTTAACTCCCCCATGTATATTGTAATGTTGACATTTTTACATGACTTTTATATCTCCTGATTTACTTTCTGCGCCACATCCTGACTACTGCTCAGGAAAATGTACATAATTCTCATCAGGGTCAGTTTACCTTTGCGATTCCTCAACTCCACCCACTGAGATTCTATGCTTTCTGATCCTTTTTTGCTCTCTTCTATTGATTAAACTTCATTTCTCATTAACAATATCACACCTCCCCCTTTACCTATCTGTCTGACCTTTCGATAGGACATATCTCCTTGGATATTTAGATCCCAGCCCTGATCCCCATGCAGCAACGCCTCTGTGATGCCCACAACAGCGTTCCGGCTAATTTGTATGTGCGCAACAACCTCGTTTACCTTGCTCCATATACTGCCCGCATTTAGATACAACATCCTGAATCATGCTTGGGACACCTCCCTTTTCACACTCTGCTCAGTCACTGTACCCTGTACTGTGGGAACTTTGAGTTTTGACAATGCCATCTCTACCTCACACTGACCCCCTCAGTGGTTATTGTTTCTGGCCCCGTTTTACTTCCCTCCGACTTCTGACTCAGTTCCCTTCCTCCTGTAGCATTGTGGATACAACAATGGCATCACAGATCCAGGGTCCCAGGTTCGATTCCGGCTTGGGTCACTGTCTGTGCGGGTCTGGACATCCTCCCCGTGTGTGCGTGGGTTTCCTCCGGGTGCTTCGGTTTCCTCCCACAGACCAAAGATGTGCAGGTTAGGTGGATTGGCCATGATAAATTGCCCTTTGTGTTCAAAATTGCCCTTAGTGTTGGGTGGGGTTACTGGGTTATGGGTAGAGAGTGGAGGTGTTGACCTTGGGTAGGGTGCTCTTTCCAAGAGCCGGTGCAGACTCGATGGGCCGAATGGCCTCCTTCTGCACTGTAAATTATATGATGATTATACCCTCCCGAACAAGAGATGATACGAATAACAGTGGAGTGGTAAATAAGCAGGAACTTAGATTTCGATTGCAGGGGGATATCGACGGGCTGGGCAGTGGCAAATGGAATTGATTTGGATAAGTGTGAGGTGATGCACTTGTGTATGACAACCAAAGCAAGGGAATACATGATAAGCGGTAAAATCCTGGGAAACACGGAAGATCAAACTAATCTTGGTGTGCATGTACCCCGTCGCTTAATGTGGCAGGGCTAGTGGACACCGTGGTTCAAAAGCAAATGTTAAACTTGCATTTATTAGCCTAGACATAGATGTTACGAGCAGGAGATTATGCTAGAACTATAAAAAAGTGGTTCCCCCTAATCCTGCATTATGTACAGATTGCAATCCGCATTGTAGGTGAGACCGCACTGGAAAGTGTGCAGAGAAGATGTATCGGGCGATGCTTGGGCTGGGATGTTTCGGTATGAAGAGAGATTAGATAGACTTGGAAGACTTCGGGGGAGCAGGGAAGATTAATACAGAAGGTGAAGTCACAATGGATCAGAGGTAAGCTCCCATGATGGACACAGATGAATATAGAACTGGGCGGGTCACAGAAGGCAGACGGGAGCAGTGGAAAGGTGCCTTTTGAAATGGAGTGCTGTGGCTCACAGTGTTACGCCTGGATCAGTGCTGGGGCCTTTAGTGGTTGCAATGTACACAATTTATTTGGAGGAAAATGTAACAGGTTTGATTCGTAAGTTAGCGGGTGACACAAAAGTGGGTGGAATTGTGGACAGCGGTGAGGAATGTCAGAGGATGCAGCCGGGCATTGATTGGTTGGAGACTTGGGCGGTGAGATGGCCGCTGGAGGTCATCCGCAAAACTATGAGGTAATGCATTTAAAAGGTCGAATAAAGCTGGGAAATATGTAGTAAATGGCACAACCCTTAAGAGTATTGACAGGCAGAGGGATCTGTGTGTTCAAGTCCCTAGGTCCCTGTAATTGGGAACGGAGCTGGGGCAAGCAGTCATGGAGGCAGGATTGCTTTCATCGTTGAGTATTAATATGGCAATCATGCTCAACTGTGGATCACCTTAGTTAAGACATGCTTGGAATTTAGGGT
This sequence comes from Scyliorhinus canicula, assembly GCF_902713615.1. Taxonomy (NCBI): domain Eukaryota; kingdom Metazoa; phylum Chordata; class Chondrichthyes; order Carcharhiniformes; family Scyliorhinidae; genus Scyliorhinus; species Scyliorhinus canicula. The sequence continues at coordinate 76,164,496 of NC_052157.1, forward strand.
TCCATTATGGATACTACATGACCAGATAAATATACAGGCTTTGAAGTGGATACATAATTTGTTTTCCAGGATGTTGCCTCGTTTGGTGGGCATGGGGGATGATGTTAGTTTGAATAAAATCGATCTGTTCTCACTGGATCGTCCCAGGCTGAAGGGCAACCTCATAGAAGTCTGCAGAATTATGGGTCATGCGTTAGGGGTGAAAATATTCACACTAAGGCCTGAGTATAAGCAAAAAAAAGTAGTTTATTATGTCAGAATTCTGGGAGACAAGATCTGGAAGTTCCGCAGCCCCTGAAAGCACTTTATCCCACTTGTGCTAAAGCTCACACGAGTTAATGTACAGATCGAAGGGGCGGAATTAGTTGTTTTCTCATTTAATTACAATCAATCAACTATATGCGTGTCTCTCTTATTACATGCAGTCACTGAATAATCCTAGCACCCCACTTATCACATTTCTGTGTAAAATGGCTGTTGTGTTTTCCGCCACTAACTTCATACAGAAGTAATTCAAAAGTAACACTGATGGGTCCTTTCTACAGCCGTAGACCTTGAGGTTAAACAGGATACATTGCATGTCTTGTTCTGTGAAGCAGTTATCAGCGGCTGTTGGGACATTCTCTATATATACCCACGCTTGGGTCTCATGAGACAGTTTACAGGAAATGTGGCTTGTTTAGCTATTTTGTGTCTTTAATATAACAAAATAGTAAAATTACATTTTGTGTCTTTTCTGATATTAACAGCATTGTGCATACACTATCTATTTCTACAAATTGTCTCTTCTAAACAGGCATCTAAGCTAAGGAGGACCTATGATTGTATCAGAACTTTTCAAAATGAATAACGGAGCACAAATGTAGTTGCAGGGCAACCTGTAATTTATATTATAGTCCAGTATCACAAAATGTCCTCCAACACTTCCCCCTTTTGGTCATGGAAGATGTTTACAGAAATCCAGCTGACCACACTTAAATAATATAAGGGATGCAGGGTGCGTTTCATACGGCCTTTGGGGCATATAACTTCCCAGATGTTCCATCCGTACACCGTGCATGTGATTCAATGATCACCCCTCAAACGAACCCACATATGTCCCATTTACTACCTTGATATCGATCATTCCTGCCACCATGACAAACTCTGCTGTCTGTCATTAAATGATGTTATTCATAGCAGTTTTCAAGTCAGTTCATCTAACAGTCCCATACCGCTGTCAATAACTGTCACTATGAACGAGATATTCTGAGCGTTTATTGTCAAACCGTGGATTATTTATTTTCCGTTAACTGGTGGTAAAGCTTAAGTGATTGACTGATCTTCAGTCTTCGTTCTCTCAGAGTTTATGCAAGATGTGGGACAAAGTCTGTTTATTTATACGCTTAACTCTAATGGTCCTTGCTAGGCCTATAGTCCTAGCAGTCTTGGCCAAGGAGTATAAAGTTCTCGGAGGTTAGGGTATTTTCCTTTTCTTCCGTAAATTTAAAATGCATGACGGCACATGCAATCTCTAAGGCACAACCATGAGTTCTGATTAACACAAATTCGACCAACTCTCCCTGTCCTAACGGGTGGGGCAAACATGAGGGAGATTCCATATATTATCCCTCCGCATAGCAGAGCTCTCGATAATTTGGTACCTGAGGGAGCTGGTAGCCTGTAGATTCCAATGTCCTCCAGTTGGTTATGAGGATATGTTCTGAGTCCAGTTTGATAATAGGGATCGTCAGGACCATATGTACCCCGTCATCTCGTCCATTGTACAGTCGTGGATCGCTGAATATACTCTGGTTACTCCCTTCAGAGTACGATTGTCCAGCGTCCCTTGTCATTTATCAAGTTGCGGGATGGCTATTCAATCATTCTCCACCTCCATTTTTATCAGATCAAGGTTGTGCCTTAGCTGCCCCTGTCAGAGCCTTCCGGCTATCTCTCTTTCTTGGTCGATAAGTTTGTTAATTAATGTTGAATGTCTCAGTGTGTGCACCTAACACTGTTGTCATATTCAATTGTATATCAAGGCCCTCTACCCCAGGCTGGCTGGACCTTTCTCTGCTTTCCCTAATATTCTCTTCCTTACTCCTGTAAGTTGTTTTACCTTCGCATTCAACCTTCGTATGTCGAGTGAATTGACCATCGACGTTTCTGTGTTAAGTTAAGTCAAGTCACTGCATCGTTGATTGTGCTTCTTGAAAACATGTATAGGTTGTTATACCATCAAAATCTAGTGCCACCCGGGTCCTTGGCAGCCTGCTTCATAATAAGCTTATTTAAAACACTATACATATTTAATTCATATTATAAAGAATACCGGAACAAGCGATAAATACAGACACAAGTTGTATATGCACCCGATGGCTTTCCCCGAATAGAGCTGCAGCCAAGCCATTAAAATAAGCTGTATCATTGGTCCAGTCACTGGCTGCTGGGATGCACATCCCGTCAATAAAATCATATCAAGAACCATAGTTCATATAGCTACGGGCACCCAATGTACGTTGTGAAATGAAGTGCTTGTTGTTCGGAGATCTCAAGGGCCATCACGCGTCACCACAGGGGCTGCTGACATTGCAGCATTTCTTGAATTTTTAACCTAAAAATGTAAAGGAAAAGTGGAAAAGTGTCCAGGTCGTCACCAGGTGTTATATGTTGTCCGCATAAAACGTTTCCTGTGTGGGCGAACAAGTGTGCTATGCAGGGGTTAGATCCAGTTGATATTGTGTAATTTATAATATTCTTCTTTGTAGAGAAATCAAGCATTACATCTGCTTGTTGAAAATCTTTCTGCTGATTTTTATTCACAGTACCGATACTTTCGTATCTGTTTTCCTAATTGTGTTACGTTTGAACCTGAGCTTGACTTGCGTTTGCCTGTTAAATTAGCCTGTTTAAAATAACTCAACTGTCTCAAACTCCTGAAGCTACTGCAAATATCGTGCCACGTGCAGTTACTTGTAAACTTCTACACTGTATGTTCTATGTTCTAAAACCAAAGATCCATTCTGCATGGGGCGGAGTGGGTTAACTAACTTGAATACATCTGACAATTCAAAACTTAAGATTTGTAAATTCCAATTAAAAATATACCTTCAGTTGTTTTGTATTCTTATTACTTTATCAAAATTACAAATCCAGAGCTCAGAGCGTGAACAGGCAAACCCAGCACGGGAGCGTTGGATTGCTGCCAATATCCTGTTATCAGGTATTTGAGAACGATGTGTTTTTGAAAATAATGAAGCGAAAATTAATGTCTATACTTTGGAATATCGATTTGATTTCAATAAGATTTGTACGTTTTTCGTTTTTTTAAAAACTGCTTCATGCTTTGTCTGCAGTTTTAATTTCCAAGCTAATTTAAAACATTTATTTTAAAATATCAAACATGATAAGTTATTGAATATATGACTGCACCAATTTTGCGCTGTATCATGGTTCTCTGCCAGATGCCCTGGTTTCACCACCCAACTTTTCTTTAAACAAGAAACATCATCATGGACGTACTTTTTTTACCCATCTGTCCTTGACACTGAATTTTGCGCGCTTAGAATTAAAACATCTGCGTTGTGAGACAGATTAGTTTTACTCTACTGATGATTACAAAGTATTTGTGTCAGGGAAGTTTTAACCCTGAACCAATGACACAAAGGTTTGGTCACCTGTCATATGTATTGCAACCTGTCATATGTATTTCAACTATCCTAACTTCCAATGAACACCATAAAACTAATATCTTCTTCTTCTCACATACGTCATTTTGTACTCTGATTTAAATTAAAATTCGATAACCTTGTATCAAAATTAACCTTGGAAAAGAAAAATGTGTTAACTACACCGAAAGTATGATCTTTTAAATCACAATGTCAGACGACACACCAAAATAAGTTATGTATAAGTCCTTCTGTAGCTGATTCTAAAATTCCAGATTATAAACCCAAGGTTGCTTTCTCAGAAGATAATTCTGCGGAGAGAGATATTAACATTCACAGACCAAACACACATACATTCTCACAGGTAACAAATGTCAGAGTAAACAGCCAGCAATTTCACAATCGCTTAATTAATATACTGAACAAAATCTTCCTTTCTCTTTCGAAAACGTTAACTGTCTTATTCCATTTAAGTCAATTTCCACTGATTAATTTTACAGGCATTAGCTATTCTTGGAGACGTATATTTCTTTGTGCAGATGACCTGCTTGTTGAAAAGTTTCAATTTTTTGTACAGGATAGAAAGAGCCGGAGAACTTGGCATGATGCAATTTTAATCTGTTACGTGACCTAAAACGTTATTTATCATTTACTTAAGTGTTACTCAAATTTATTTCTTGTTCTTTAAAATGAATTCATAGTTCTGGATTTTTTTTTGCTTCGAATGAATTGAATTACTGCCGAGTGTATCTGGATGGCTTGAGACGATCTGCAGTTATTTTAGACCAGAATCCAGTGTTTAGTTTCTAACTGCGATCTTGTATTGACTATACTGCCCATTTTTTTCCTAGTTTTGGGAAGGGATTCGTAATCCTCAGATATTTCTGAACAAAATGCTGATTGAGCGTTTCAGCCCCTTTCTGATCTTTTGGACTTTACTTTATTTGATGTTTTACTTTCCTGTCCTCTGCACATGTCGAAACTTGTATTTGATTTAAAATGTCTATTCCAGAGACCCTGTTTCTTTCTCCTCTCCTTGTGACATCCAGAACTGTCCCTAGCCGTGCTTGAAGCAGTTTTTTTTGTTTGAAATTTGCTAGTTTGCACAATTTGTAGTGCCGCTATCTTTACTCGCTTTATTGTTGTGCTGAAAGTAGTGAGGGCTCAATTCCTTTAAAATAGTCTATTTTCCAAAGGGTGTGAAGATTTAATTTCAGTAATTTGTTGTTCTAAATGGTGAACGAAGATGCCTCCTGTTTTATTTGTCTCATTTCACTTCTGTGTGTCTCACCATTTTCTTTGTTCCACAGGGGTTGCGCGAAATCCCACCCATCTTTGTTCATGGATTTTTTTGTACCACAGTATTTTGCTCTTACCCGAACTTCAGACTCATGGATCCCCTGGGGACCCCAGAAAAGTGGCTCATGTCTCTCTTTTCCATGATGTGTTAACCGTGTCATCTCTATCACCCGCGTATTCAGTGTTACTGGGCGACTGTGCTCAGAGACTTTACGTATCGTCCACTGCCGTAGGGTGATGGTCCAGACTTGGCACTGTGCCTCGATAAATTGCGCGACCCGTTATTCACTCAGACGTCTGGGCGTCTCGGATTCCCAACTAACTCGGGCCGTCACTTGAGAGCTCAATTGCTTAATTCAAGCTCAGCATGGGTCCTGGAGCAGCCAATTAGTACCAAAGAAAATGGTATATCGGACCAACAAAACGAAACCAAAAAAATAAATTTTACTCACTGGGCCTTCATAACAGATTCGCTGGATGTTACCGCACCATCCACCCGCCTCGCCGAGTGACTAATTTCTGGCGGTCAAAGGTTTGACTACACGCCTTGTCCACCGGCTTGAGTGGAGTCCGGCTCAGCAACATCCCGCCAGACTACGCCAAATGTTAGGTGTGAAAATATTCAGACGAAGGCTTGAGTGTAATTTTAAAAATCAGTTTATTACTTCACAATTCTGGGAGCCTGATCTGGGGGCTCCGCAGCCCCTGAAAGCACCTTATCTCACTTGAGCAAAAGCTCATTAGGGTTAATATACAGATTGAAGTGGCGGAATTAGTTGTTTTCTCATTTACATACAATCAAACAACTATATTCGCGTCACAATTATTACACGCAGCCAATCAATTTTTCCTAGATTCCCACTCCTCACATATATGGTTGAAGTCGGTGTTGTCTCACCCGCCCCTAACTTCAAACAGACGTCATTCAAAAACAACATAATGAGGTCTCCTGTCTACAGCTGTAGACCTTGAGCTTATCAAGGATACATTGCATGTCTTGTTCTGTGAAGCTGTTATCAGTGGTTGTTGGGACACTCTCTATACATACCCACGCTTGGGTCTCGTGGGACAGTTTACAGGGAATGAGGCTTGTTCAGACATTTTGTGTCTTTTCTATCAAAAAATAGCTAACTGCCATTTTGTGTCTTTTCTGATGTTAACAGCATTTATCTATTTCTACAAATTGTCTCTTCTAAACCGGCATCAAAACCAATGAGTACCTTTTGCTTCAATCGAACTATTCAAAAGTAATATAGGAGCACAAATGTAGTTACAGGGCCTCCAGTAATTTATATAATTGCCCAGTATCACAACATGTCCTCCAACAGCATGGACAGACTGGAGAGGCAGTACCTTATTTCCACGGTAGAAGATTCAATTACTTTGGAAAAAGGTTTAAAATGCCAGCTGCAAAATTGAGATGAAATAGTACATAGAACATAGAACGTTACAGCGCAGTACGGGCCCTTCGGCCCTCGATGTTGCGCCGACCTGTGAAACCATCTGAAGCCTATCTGACCTACACTATTCCATTTTCATCCCTATGTCTATCCAGTGACCACTTAAATGCCCTTAAAGTTGGCGAATCTACTACTGTTGCAGGCAGGGCGTTCCACACGCCTACTACTCTCTGAGTAAAGAAACTGCCTCGGACATCTGTCCTATATCTACCACCCCTCAATTTAAAGCTATGTCCCCTCGTGTTCGTCATCACCATCCGAGGAAAATGAGTCTCACTGTCCACCGTACCTAACCCTCTGACTATCTTATATGTCTCTATTAAGTCACCTCTCAGCCTTCTCCTCTCTAACGAAAACAACCTCAAGTCCCTGAGCCTTTCCTCGTTAGACCTGCCCTCCATTCCAGGCAACATCCTAGTAAATCTCCTCTGTACCTTTCCAAAGCTTCCACATCCTTCCTATAATTTGGTGACCAGAACTGCACGCAGTACTCCAGGTGCGGCCGCACCAGAGTTTTGTACAGCTGCAGCATGGCCTCGTGGCTCCGAAACTTAATCCCCCTACTGATAAAGGCTAGCACACCATATGCCTTATTAACAGCCCTATTAACCAGGGTGGCAACTTTCAGGGATTTATGTACCTGGATGCCGAGATCTCTCTGTTCATCTACACTACCAAGAATCTTGCGATTAGCCCAGTCCTCTGCATTCCTGTTACTCCTTCCAATCGTGGGAGGGGAGGTGAATACACGTGGGTAGAGGGTGCCTGAAACTCGTTGCCAGCGGATGTGGTGGAATGAGGTACCATAGTGACGTTTAAGGGACGTCATTACAAATACATGAATAGGATGGGAACAGTGGGATACCGGTCCCGTAAGTGTAGAAGGTTTTTGGTCCGATTGTCTGCGCAGTCCTGAGGGCTGAAGGCTCTGGTCGCGTTCAGTAGTTTACTTTTTCCTTTGTTCTTTGAAACTTGGGTGGGAAGCATCATACAGATGCATAAAACTATTAGCGTCATACACATATCAGACGAAAAAAATAACATTAATCCCCAGTGGATGGGTCAATGGCCAGGGGACGTGCCTTCAAGGGAACAGACAGGACGATCAGAGGAGATATGAAGAAATATGTGTTTACCGGGAGGGTGGTGTGAGTTTGGAATTAGCTGCCTAAAAGGGTGCTGGAGGCAGAAAACCTCATGACTATTGAGAAGTACGTACACGTGGACTTGGGATCCCAGGTTCTACGAGGAAATGGGCAAAGTGAAGGAATATTTGACTGGAATGGATAGCTGGTTGTCTTCAATCGGCGCAGGCGATTGTTCGAAGTGCCTTTACTGTGCGGTATTACTCTGTGGCGCCATCGTTCTCATCTTTGGGTCTCCCAATGCTGAAAATATGTTATGGGACTATTGTGGACAAAGAGGAGATTAAGCATGCATTGCATTCAGTTGACTATTTTACGCATCACAAAACACTGAAATTACTGCGGTTGATTAATTTGATGCATATTTGGCTGAGTGGCAATGTAATCCAAATACATTTCCTCATATGGGTTTCGAATGGAAAAATATTGTAAAGTGCATTTCCCAATTTTGTTCGAGTCGTGCACAATAGCACTGCATGTTGGTACGAAGCATGGAAGGAATTCCGCAGAAAATTATTCAACCTTGATATCGATGTGAACGTAGACCTTTCAATAAGAAGGAACTGTGGCGGAGTTGATCATCTGACAGTTAAGCACACACTTTGAAGAGTACTAGAAATGCATCGATGGCGAGAACTCATGAGAGGAGACAACAGCCCATCGGCTGCTGCACTGTGAGCATTTGTTCGAATTATACCAGGGCAGCTGGTCCAGCATCTTTCCCATTTATTGATCAATTAACTCATCAAGAAAAAATAAATTTAAAGTAAAATCTTATAAATGAAAAACGATTATTGACTGTTTCGAAATCCATCTAGTTTATTATTATCCTTGAGGCGGGCAATTCATTTTTCATAATCTGCGCCAGCTCATATGGGACTCCAGACCAAAACAATGTGGTACAAACAAATCTGGACCTCGAAATCATCGAGTAAATAATTCAGTTGCAGAACAATTTGAAAGAGTAGATGAAATAATGTGGACTTCCGAAAATTGACGCGGCACCGTAAAAAGACAATGTCAGGTCCGGCCAGTCAATTTATCTGTGACCATAGGTGGAGTTGGCCAATATTGGACGTTCTGACTCACAGATGCATATAGCAAACTCATCGAATATTGATTATGACGCAATCATATCATACAGCCGGTATCTGCAACAACCTCAATCCGCTACCTGGTTTCCGCAACAGATGCGTTGACTAAATGGTGTGCATTGTGAAGCTGCGGCCAGTGTATTATCTCTATGCTGTTTCCAAACACATGAAGTGTAATGGCGTATGCCCTTCTGGCAAGGAATATTTAATCTGCTTGACACCTGCTTCTCTCCATATGCTGGTGAAAAGACACTCACTCATGTGCCGATGTGGACATGGTTCACAGCTTGAAATTCGTAGGTGTGCACATCACCATAAATCTACCCTGGTCCATCCACTTCGATGTTACAAAGCGCAACAGCCTTATACTTCCTCAGGATACAACGGAAATTCGGCATGTACACATTAATCTTATCAATTTTTACTGCTGCACTGCAGAAAACATTCTATCTTGCTGCATCGCAACCCTTGCGTGGAAGCTGCTCGGCTCAGTGCCGTAAAGTAACGACAGAGAGTTGTGAAAACAGCCCTGTCGATCACGGTAAATAGCCTGCCAACCATTTTCTCTATTTGCACCTCCCGTTGCTTTGGGAAAGCGGGTATCATAAGCAACGTCCCCTCCCAATCGGTTTGTTCTTTCTCCCAACTTCTTCCATCGGGGAGGAGATACAGAAATCTGAGAAGACGCACTGACATGTTAAAAAATATGTTCTTCCCCGCTTTTACCAGAGTTTTGAATGACCGTCTTGTGGACTGAACTGATGCCTTCACAGATCTTCACCACTGAGGAATACTACACTGCATATGCTCACCTGATGACTGTGCCCATGTTTTTACATCGTGTAATGTATGAATGTCCTAAATATGGTACGATCTATCTGGACTGTACACAGAATAATACGTTTCTCTGTTCCTCAGTACATGTGACAATTAAACAATCAATCAAGAGGACGAAAGCAGAAATATATTGCTGGCATACATATGGCACTGTTGCTGAATTCATCAATTCAGTAAATGTGCATGCGAGTAAGTAATGTGATGTAAAGCATCTAAAATTTCAAACAACGTGCAGTTTCGAGAATTTTCATTCAGGTCTGCGATGTTACTATTCACCATATCATTTGTTGGATAAGTCCCAGTATCATTGCTGCTTCTGGTGACACCCAATAACTTGTGATTTTACGATGGGTATTAGGTATCCTGTCTCCCCAATGTTTCTCAATCACACTTCTGGAACACCAGTATTGTGATGGCAGACTCACCACTTACTTATTTGCGTGCAGTTCAAATAACATTGAGACACCAAGAAATGAACGAAGGAAACCGCTTCTCACACCCTCCCCCAGCCCCATTCGATTCATGAAAACTATCAAATACCTTGAAGAATACTTCGTTTACTTTATAGTCGCTACAATTTATAAGACTCGCAACATTTCTCGCAATGGCGTTTCCGTCATGTTTAACAGTGCCTTTTCTTATCGGGTGTTTATTGAGACAAACGGCAGGGATTTATTTCTGAAATCATAAATGCCATCTCTTGCGTGGAGCAGTTGTTGAAGACTTCCAGGGTCAGTCCCATCACAATATGTACTGCACATCAATCCTGACAGTCGAACTAGTAATTGATGCGACTGTCTATCTCATTGTCTGCGTGATATGAGTGGATAATCAAGGATAAATCTGGAATTTGTTTGACGGGTCTGTGAGACAGCACATCTTTTCTTGTAACTATGACCCCTACACTAATAAAAATAAACCGAGAAAGGCATTCATGGCTGCAGGTAAACGTGCGATTTATAGTGCCTTGGTTTATTGTCAGTATTTCACTTGCCTTTATCCATTTTGAATTGTTGTGTAACTCGCCAGCCATCCTTCCATATTCCGTAATTATGAGCTGCAAGGCCAAGAAGACCACGGAAATACACATCGGAGGGACAACGGAATCAGCCAATCAGCTCCAGTTCTGAAATCAAACTGAACTGAAACGAAATTGTTTTTCCATCACGATTGCCGCTTTCCGTTTTTTAAAAATTCTCAGCGAGTAATACTGAGAACACAACGATTCAGCTGCGGCGTTTCGAGAAGGCGGCTTTCAATCGCAATACAGGTTCGCTTCACCAGCGTTAACCACTAGCCATTGCAAGATCAATTTTCATATCAGTCAATATGGCAGAAGGGGGAATGGATTTGAAAGTTAGGATAATATTATTTAATTTGATACCAAGTTTCAATACCGTGCAAATAATTTTCAATTGCAAGAGCATTAACAGCGAAAACATACCTGCAAGAGGAGCCCATCTGCCAATCTGCTCCCTCTTGCTAGCCTAGATATGCGACAACGTAATGTATGAACTTACTAACTGAAGTGTCTTTCGTCGCCGACGTAATGTCTGCAGATCTACAACCCCCATCCACGCCACCTAAACAAAATCGATCGATCTCTGTGTGGCACCTATTTCACGGGGTTCCATCGACTTCGTGCATGCCGGATTAAAAATAAATGTAACTTCCGTTCCCCATTCTGTTCGATCTGCGGATGCCTCAAATATGCACTCAAGAAACATTATTGAAACATTGCATATTTGAATGGAGATTTAGCAGTGGTAACTTCATATGGCTATTTTCAGTGAAATGTGAACAATACAAAAATGGAATTGAATCGCTTACTTCGGATGGTTTCCAAAAGGCCTTTGATAAGGTGCCACACAGGAGGCTGCTGAGTAAGGTGAGGGCCCATGGTGTTCGAGGTGAGCTACTGGCATGGTTTGAGGATTGGCTGTCTGACAGAAGGCAGAGAGTTGGGATAAAAGGTTCTTTTTCGGAATGGCAGCCGGTGACCAGCGGTGTCCCACAGGGTTCAGTGTTGGGGCCGCAGCTGTTCACCATATATATTAATGATCTGGATGAAGGGACTGGGGGCATTCTAGCGAAGTTTGCTGATGATACGAAGTTAGGTGGTCAGGCAGGTAGTGCTGAGGAAGTGGGGAGGCTGCAGAAGGATCTAGACAGTTTGGGAGAGTGGTGCAGGAAATGGCTGATGCATTTCAACGTGAGAAAATGTGAGGTCTTGCACTTTGGAAAAAAGAATCCAAGCATAGACTACTTTCTAAACGGTGAGAAAATTCATAATGCCAAAGTACAAAGGGATCTGGGAGTGCTAGTCGAGGATTCCCTAAAGGTAAACATGCAGGTTGAATCCGTGATTAAGAAAGCGAATGCTATGTTGTCATTTATCTTAAGAGGGTTGGAATATAAAAGCAGCGATGTGCTACTGAGCCTTTATAAGGCTCTGGTTAGGCCCCATTTGGAGTACTGTGTCCAGTTTTGGGCCCCACATCTCAGGAAGGACATACTGGCACTGGAGCGTGTCCAGCGGAGATTCACACGGATGATCCCTGGAATGGCGGGTCTAGCATATGAGGAACGGCTGGCGTTCCTGGGATTGTATTCATTGGAGTTCAGAAGGTTAAGGGGAGATCTAATAGAAACTTACAAGATAATACATGGCTTAGAAAGGATGGACGCAAAGAAACTGTTTCCGTTAGGCGAGGAGTCGAGGACCCGTGGGCACAGCCTTAGAATTAGAGGGGGTAAATTCAAAACAGAAATGCGGAGACATTTCTTCAGCCAGAGAGTGGTGGGCCTGTGGAATTCATTGCCGCAGAGTGCAGTGGAGGCCGGGACGCTAAATGGCTTCAAGGCAGAGATAGATAAATTCTTGATGTCGCGAGGAATTAAGGGCTATGGGGAGAATGCTGGGAGGTGGAGTTGAAATGCCCATCAGCCATGATTGAATGGCGGAGTGGACTCGATGGGCCGAATGGCCTTACTTCCACTCCTATGTCTTATGGTCTTATGGTCTTATGGTTCCGCAATGATTACACAAAATGTCACAGCGAATATGTGAGTGGAAACGTAAATGTGCTAAATGCTGAGTAAAAAATGCAAACGCAGAAGCCTGGCGCCGCCACCCCGTGAAATAACTATCAGAGAATTCCATGTCTCCGCCTGCCAAACCCTCTTGCATTTCAATAGATTCAAAAGCTCTGAGAATTCGAGAGACTACCACCACTGACGAGCCCTATCCTCATGCTCCATCCGATCAAATCTCATTCTGTGTCCAAGGGTACCGCTTGCAGGGACCCAATCCAGCTGGACACACCTGAAAGAGAGAAAAAACGGCGTAGCTGGAAAAACCAACGGACTTCACCCCAGAATTCTGAACCGACGATCAAACCCTGACAGTCTTTGTCAGACTCTACGCCCATCAAACGTTCAAATACAATGAACCGGCTGGCTCCTCCCGTTCCGGACCTTGCCGCTAAATCATATTTTCCTCGCTCAAAGTGCCAGGTCACAGTCGCGGTCGGACCCTCGAGCCGCCTGGACACTCACATATCCAAACCTTTAACACAGCTTATCAGAATACCCAATACTCGTCCACAACTCCAACTCAAATAAGCTTGACTATCCCAGTCCTTCTTTGCCGCATTTCTTGATCCCACTCATGCTACTAACCCATGCAACTTTTAAAGCGTTTCACTGCCCATCCGACTCCTCCCGTATTCCCCTGATCAGACCCATTCACATGCCCGCTGTCCACGAATTTTCCATAAGTCTGAACCAGAGGCAATCCCCTCAAATAAATTCACACTTGGGTTCGTCAATTAGCTTCCACGTTCAATTGGGCATTTTATGTTACCTTATTTGCAGCACGGATTAGGGATGGGGAGGTAGATCGGCGGTTGTTGACATCCCTGAAATTCAGGTTTTTAAGTATCCACACTGGCTCCGTGAAACTTAGTAAACCTGAATGGGAAGATTTAGCGACAAAGGTAGCGAAGGAATTTGGTGCCTGTGAGAGGGCACGAAGGGGCAATCCAATTCTTACTGCTATTCTGAACACGTTATTGACTGAAGACGTATTCGGATAACATGAATCTATCCCCGTACAAACTTTCGGACGCATTATTCTGGCTCTGTGCGTTCTCTGGGTTGGTTAATCTCGCAAGAATGCACAATATTTACAATACCGTTACAGCATAATCAAGGATTTCAATATCCTTTGAACGCACTCCCATTTCAACGTGATACTCGATTGGATTGGATTTGTTTATTGTCACGTGTACCGAGGTACAGTGACTAGTATTTATTTGATCTGTACATTTTTAAAATTATATCTTTTTAAACATTTATTCTAAAAAAAAAAAATTTATAGTACCCAATTATTTTTTCCAATTAAGGGGCAATTTAGCCTACCTGCACATCTTTGGGTTGTGGGGGCGAAACCCACGCAGACACGGGGGGAATGTGCAAACTCCACGCGGACAGTGACCGAGGGCCGGGATTTGAACCCAGGTCCTCAGCGCCGCAGGCAGCAATGCTAACCACTGTGCCACCATGCTGCCCTGATCTGCACATTTAACCAGAACCTTAATTCAGTTCATATCACAGACAACATTTGGATCACGCCTCAAAACCTAAATTTTGTACATTTACCTTCTGATACTATTTGTCGAATATATAAAGGTGAACACAGGAATCCTGGCAAATGCTGAGCTAAAAAATCCTCAATTTGAGCAAGGCTTCCTAACTTCTATATTTTAGTTCGTGCTACAAAGGCAAACATCCACTGCTATAACTACCTGCATGATAACTTTCTGCCATTTTATATGCAGAGTATGAATTTCATTTAAAATGCAAAATTTGCTTCTCTCTCATATTTGAATATCATTATCGGATAATAGGATTATCCTTACCCTTCAATGTCGTTTCTGTGGATGAGATCAATGATGTCAGATATCTCATAAGATTGCTGAATATACAGCAGAATAGTTGACATTTCTGGTAACGCAAGTTACAATCCAAGTTTGAAAAATAAAACTGAAATATTGAACTTGAAAGGTCAATAAATGTGTCCGGCTGAGGCTATGGATGCTGCAAAATAGTGAAAGGCAGAGGTAACAAAGAAAAAACTCCTGACATGCAATGTGGCGTAAATCATACCTCAGAATAGTTAAGACGGGATGTGAACCTGACTGAAATGAATAGTTTCATGCAAATGTAGGACGGAAAACAAAGGGAAAAGAGAACACCAAAAACATCTGTCATTGGAAAAATAACAAATCTAACACCAAATTGACTTCAAATGAACCTATAAATCCGGAGAGCGTGTTCAGAGGATGTGCAGAATTCGTACGGCGAATAGATTTATGCGCAGGGATAGTTTCTAAAGGAGGATAAATTCTACTGACAAGATGCCTCTTGAATTGTAGAAGTTACAGAAGATTGTTTTGATACAACGCAATTGTCAGAATTTAACAGGAACCGTGAGTAGATTTATGCCAGACGAGTCAACTGGTCGGAAGAGCAAGCATCACACTTGCAAATGTCAACGTCCATCATCCCATATTCTCTGATACTGAGATCTTACCAGCGGATTGTTTACTTGGAAATATCAGCTTGTTGATCAAGAAGGAAATTTCTAGAGAGGACATTTATTTTGTCTTAAATTTAGAGTCCCAATTCATTTTTTCTAATTAAGGGACAATTTAGCGTGGCCAATCCATCTGCCCAGCACATGTGTGGTTTGTGGGGGCTAAACCCAAGTAAACACTGGGAGAATGTGCAAACACCACATGGATCATGATCCATGGCCGTGATCGAACCTGGGAGCTCGCCGCCCTGAAGATGTAGTGCAGCACCACAGGGCTGCCCAATTGAGGACATTTCTAATGGCTAACTTGGAGTTCATGAAATAAGAAGGTAATCGCAGACAATGATATGATTTGGTGGAAGAACAAAAACATATAGATGGACGTATATATATATAGAGAGAGAGAAAATTGAAAAATACAGCACAAAACAGGCCCTTCGGCCCACAATGTTGTGCCGAACTTTTGTCCTAGATTAAGAAGAAATTAATCAACGCCCCATCATTCAACCGTAAACCATGTACCTATCCATCAGCCGTTTGAAGGTCCCTAATGTTTCCGAATAAACTACTTCCACAGGAAGTGCATTCCATGCCCCCACTACTCTCTGGGTAAAGAACCTACCTCTGGCACCGCCCCCCCATATCTTCTACCATTCCCCTTAAATATATGTCCCCTTGTAATGGTTTGTTCCATCCGGGGAAAAAGTCTCGAACTGTCTATTCTATCTGTTCCCCGGATCATTTTATAAACCTCTATCAAGTCGCCACTCTTCCTTCACCGTTCTAATGAGGAAAGAACGAACACCCTCAACCTTTCCACGTAAGACCTTATCTCCATTCCAGGCAACATCCCGCTGAATCTCATTTGCACCTTTTGCAAAGCATCCACATCCTTCCTAAAGTGTGGCGAACAGAACTGCACACAGTACTCCAAATTTGGCCTTCCCAAGGTTTTGCAAAGCTCCATCTTCACCTCACGGCTCTTGAATTCAATCCCTCTGCTAATGAACGCTGGGACACCATAGGCCTTCTTCACAGCTTAATCCACTTGAGTGGCAACTTTCAAAGATCGATGAACATAGAACCAAAGATCGCTCTGCTCCTCCACATTGCCAAGAACCCTGCCGCTAACCGTATATTCCGCCTTCTTATTTGTCCTTCCAAAATGGACAACCTCGCAATTTTCAGGTTTATGCTCCATCTGCAACTTCTCAGTCCAGCTCTGCAACCCATCTATGTCCCTTTGCAGCTGGCAACGGCCCTCCTCACTATCCACAACTCCCCCAAATATTCTTATAGACTGCAATTCTACTGGCCCACCCTTCAACTCCCTCGTCGAATCACTAATGAAAATCAAAAACAGCAGAGGACCCAGAACTGATCCCTGCGGTACGCCACAGGTAAATGGGTTCCAGGCTGAATATTTTCCACACACCACCACTCTCTGATTTCCATCGTTTAGCCAGTTCGTTATCCAACTGGCCAAATTTTCCACTATCCCATGCCTCCTTACTTTCCGCATAAGCCAACAATGGGGAACCTTATCAAATGCCTTACTAAAATCCACGTACACCACAACCATTGTTTCACCTTCATCCACGTGCCTAGTCACCTCCTCAAAGAATTCAATAAGACTTGTGAGACAAGACTTAATCCTCACAAATACGTGCTGACTATCCCTAATCAAGCAGTGTCTTTCCTGATGCTCAGAAATCCTATCCCTCATTATACTTTCTATTACTTTGCCGACCACCGAAATAAGACTAACTGGACTGTAATTCCGAGGATTATCCGTATTCCCTTTTTTGAACAGGGACACGACATTCGCCATTGTCCCAGCCCTGTTGACAGTTAGGACTAAGATATCATTGCAAACGGCTCTGCAATTGCATTGTTTGCTTCCTATAGAATCCTTGGATATATCCCGTCAGCCCCGGGGGCCTTCTCTATCCTCAAGTTATTCTAAATGCCCAACACATCTTCCTTCCTACCAAGTATCTCCTCGAGCTTACAGTTCTGTTTCACACTGTCTTCTCCAACAATCTGACCCCTCTAATTCGTAAAAACTGATGAAAATTACTCGTTCAAGACCTCTTCTATCACTTCTGACTCAATACACAATCTCCCGCTATTGTCCTTGATCAGACCCTCCGACGCTCTCGTAATTCCAATATTTCTCACTTGTGTAAAAAGCCTTGGGGTTTTCCTTGATTCTACACGCCAAAGAGTTTTCATGCCCTCTCTTAGCTCTCCTAATCCCTTTCTTCAGTTCCCTCCTGGATACCTTGTATCCCTCAAACGCCCTGTCTGAACCTTGTTTCCACAGCCTTACATAATATCCCTCTTCCTCTTAACAATACATTCAACCCCTCTTATTAAACATGTTTCCCTCACTCGACCATCTCTTTCCTGCCTGACGGGGACATACATATCAAGGACACGTAGTACATGTTCATTGAACAATGTCCACATTTCAATTGTGTCCTTTCCTAATAGCCCATGTTCACAACTTATGCACTTCAGTTCTTGTCTGACAGCATCGTGTTTACCCTTCGGCGAATTGTCAAACTTGCCCTGTTGCACGCACCTATCGCTATCCAGTACCAAAGTGAAAGTCACAGAATTGTGGTCACTATCTCGAAAATGCTCTCCCAATAAGAAACCAATGACTCGCCGTGGTTCATTACCAAGTACAAAATCCAAAATGGCCTCCTCTCTGGTCGGACAATATACATACTGTGTTAGAAACGCTTCCTGGACACACTGTACAAACACCACCCTATCCAAACTATTTGATCTAAAGAGTTTCCACTCAATGTTTGGAGAGCTGAAGTCACCATTGACGACTACCCTGGGACTTCTGCACCTTTCCATAATCTGTTTCCCAATCTGTTCCTCCACTTCTCTGCTGCTATTGAGGGGCCTATAGAAAACCACTAACAAGGTGACTGCTCTTTCCTATTTCTGACTTCACTCCAAACGACCTCAGCAGGCAAATCCCCCTCGACCTGCCTTTCTGCAGCTGTTATACGATCTCGAATTAATAATGCACCACCCTACCTCTTTTACCACCCTCCTTAATCTTATTGAAATAGAACATAGATAGAACAGTACAGCACAGAACAGGCCCTTCGGCCCTCAATGTTGTGCCGACGTACTCAAACCCACGTATCCACACTATACCCGTAACCCAACAACCCTCCCCTTAACCTTACTTTTATTAGGACACTACGGGCAATTTAGCATGGCCAATCCACCTAACCCGCACATCTTTGGACTGTGGGAGGAAACCGGAGCACCCGGAGGAAACCCACGCACACAGGGGAGGACGTGCAGACTCCACACAGACAGTGACCCAGCCGGGAATCGAACCTGGGACCCTGGAGCTGTGAAGCATTTATGCTAACCACCATGCTACCCTGCTGCCCTATCTATATCTATAATATAGTCTATAATATCTATAATATAATCTATAATATAAAATATCTATAAAAAGAACCACCAACATCCATTCCTGCCCCTCTTGTATCAAAGTTTCCGTGATGCCCACCACATCGTAGTCCAAAGTACCGATCTATGCCTTAAGTTCACCCACCTTATTCATGATGCTTCTAGCGTTGAAGTGTACACACTTCAACGCATGTCCGGGATTCCAAGTACTCTCCGTTGTCAGTGTTCCCTTCCCCACTGCTTCACTACACGCTTTGACGTCCTGAACATCGGCTACGTTAGTTGCTGGACTAGAAGTCGGATTCCCATTCCCCTGACGCGTTCGTTGAAACTTTCCCGAAGAGTACTAGAAAACCTCCCTCCCAGGATATTGATGCCCCTTTGGTTCGGATGCAACCCGTCCTGCTTGTACACCTTCCCCAGAATGCGCTCTAATTATCCAAAAACCTGAAGCCCTCCCTCCTGCAGCACTCCTGCAGCCACATGTTCAACTGGACTCCCTTCCTATTCATAGTCTCGCTATCACGTGGCACCGGCAACAAACCAGAGATGACAAGTCTGTCTGTCCTGGCTTTTAACTTCCAGCCTAAATCTCTAAACTCGTTAAATACATCATACCCCTTTTCCGACCGACGTCGTTGGTACCAATGTACACCACGATGTCTGGCTGCTCACTCTCCCCTTAAGCATGCTGATGACACGGTCCGAGACATCTCTGGCCTGGCACCCGGGAGGCAACATATCTTCCGGGAGTCTCGCTCGCGACCACAGAATTTCCTACAAATTCCTCTAACCATTTAGCCTCCTGCCACTATTACTTTTCTATTCTCCTGCTGCCCTTCTGAGCAGCAGATCCATATTCAGTGCCAGAGACCTGGCCGCCAGAGCCTTCCACAGGTAGGTCATCTCCGAAACAGCATCCAAAATGGTATACTTGGTTTGAAGGTGAACAGCAACGAGGGATCCCTGCACTTTCTCTCCGATCGTTTTCTTTTCCCTGACTGTAACACAGCTGCTCTTGTTCTGGTCTTTGGGTGTGGTTACCTCCCTGTAACTCTTCTCTATTGCCCCCTCAGCCTCCCGGATGATCCGACGTTCATGCAGCTTCTGCTCTAGTTCCCTTACACGGTCTCTGAGGAGCTGACGTTGGGTGCACTTCCCAAAGGTAAAGTCAGCGGGGACACCTGTGTCATCCCTCACCACCCAAATTCTACAGATGGAGAATGCAACTGCCCTAGCCTCCCTTCCCTCTTACCTCACAGAATACAGCTGCACTGTTGATCAACTGGAACTCCGCCCTCCGACTCTGCTCCCCTTCAGCTGCACACTCGTTAACTCCCGGCTCCCTTCTCGCTGTTTGAGGAAATGTAGGAAATAAAATGAAAAGGAGCACCTTGCTCCCTCCTCGCCAAACTCCCTCAGTCACTATACTCTTATTCTAGCACTCAAATGTACCCAAGTTCAGCATTCTGTGCAAACAACGTCTGCACTATATGTAGCTCAGATTTATACTGTGATTCTAGCCTCTGACAGCTGGCCTAAACCAATTAACTAATTAACAAGCTCCAGCTGCAAGTCGTTACAAGTAGAACATTTGTTTGAAGATGATTAAAAATTCACCTTCTTCTCAACCAAACAGCAAATTTTAAGTTAATTAACTAAATCAAAGAAAGACTAGACTTAAGATAAAAATAAAGCCTTAATATCCCTCAGTCACCAATCTATGACTATAGCAATCAAATGCACCCAAAGTCAGCACTCAGTGTAAACAAAGTCTGCACTGTAATTAGCTCAGATTTGTACTGTGACTCTAGCCTCTGAAAACTGGCCGAATCCAATTAACTAATTAACAATCTCCAGCTGCAAGTAGTTACAAGTGGAACCTTAGCTCCAGCTGCACGTAGTTACACGCATAACCTGCATATGTCAAGGAAAGAAGCAACTTCTTCTCGTCCTTCCCAAACAACTAAGTTTCCACCATTGTTTCTCTTCCAGGAGACATGAATTTTGAGTACAGGTCCGAACGTTTCCGACGAAGTCATATTTCGAATTCTGACAGACGATCAATTTGATATCATCTGAGTATAGCAAGACAATACTGTGCTCGCCGATGTGACGAGGAGTTATCAAACATACAATCTAATGCATAGAAGTGCGTTGTAATTTATTGTGTTCAAAGTGATTCAGGTCGGCAATATATTCGTATCACGACCTGTTGACAGGCTTTTAAGTGCACACAGACATGAGGGATTAGTTGCATATAGAACATAGGACATCGAACAGTACAGCACAGAACAGGCCCTTCGACCCTCGATGTTGTGCCGAGCAATGATCACCCTACTCAAACCCACGTATCCACCCTATACCCATAACCCAACAACCCCCCACGATTAACCTTACATTTTTGGACACTACGGGCAATTTATCATGGCCAACCCACCTAGCCGGCACATCTTTGGACTGTGGGAGGGAACCGGAGCACCCGGAGGAAACCCACAAACACACGGGGAGGACGTGCAGACTCCGCACAGACAGTGACCCAGCCGGCAATCGAACCTGGGACCCTGGAGCTGTGAAGCATTTGTGCTAACCACCATGCTACCGTGCTGCCCATAGAAGGAGGCCATTCGGCCCATCGAGTCTGCACCGACCCACTTGAGCCCTCACATCCACCCTATGCCCTTAACCCAATAACCCCATCTAACCTTTTTTGGTCACTAAGGGCAATTTGTCCCGGCCAATCCACCTAACACGCACGTCTTTGGACTGTGGGAGGAAACCAGAGCACCCGGAGGAAACCCAAACAGACACGGGGAGAACGTGCAAACTCCGCACAGACAGTGACCCAGCGGGGAATCGAACCTGGGGCCCTGGCGCTGTGAAGCCACAGTGCTAACCACTGTGCTACCTGGCTGCCCTATGTATTAGATGTTTGCAGTTTATATAGGCAGCACGGTAGCCTTGTGGCTAGCACAATCGCTTCACAGCTCCAGCGTCCCAGGTTCGATTCCGGCTTGGGTCACTGTCTGTGCGGAGTCTGCACATCCTCCCCGTGTGTGCGTGGGTTTCCTCCGGGTGCTCCGGTTTTTTCCCACAGTCCAAAGATGTGCGCGTTAGGTGGATTGGCCATGATAAATTGTCCTTAGTATCCAAAATTGCCCTTAGTGTTGGGTGGGGTTACTGGGTAATGGGGATAGGGTGGAGGTGTTGATCTTGGATAGGGTGTAGGGTGCTCTTTCCAAGAGCCGGTGCAGACTCGATGGGCCGAATGGCCTCCTTCTGCACTGTAAATTCTATGTAAATATTGTGAAAGCAGTTCAAAAAACATTGTAAAAGGGTAAAATCATAGAAATTGGATCAGGAATGGCCTCTCGTATTTCGACAATGGTCCACCATTAAGTATGATCACGGAAACAGTAACTTGTCACGTAATGTCAGAAACATACATTTTCTCGTCTATTCCTCAGGATGTTACATACCCAATTCTTGCACTTTTCTGTCGAATTCTGTTTTTAAAAATGTACAAATCGACTTTGATTCACGAATCATAGCTCTTCATCCAGGAACTCGCAGAAAACCATGTCAGAATCAAAGTTGTCATTAGCAACCTTCGCTATTTTGGACACATTTATCATGTTTCGTTTCTCTACCTTGGTCGCGCCCGATGCAGAATTATATATGTTTCCATTTCGGTAAATCCTCCTCTAACGTCAGTCGCTTATAGCTTAATTGAACCACGTTCCAATAGGTATTGCTAGAATGAAGTCTATTCTGCTCTTTTGGCCGGCCATTGTATAGAGTTGGAAGGATGCTACAGCCGGACGACCAGGCTGTGTTTTGAATATGGCTTCCTTTTCCATCAAGTCCTGGTGTGCAGTTGCGGCATTGGACTGTGGTGAGCAGAGTATGCAGTCTTGCAACACCAGGTTAAAGTCCGACAGGCTTGTTTCGAATCACTAGCTTTCGGAGCACAGCTCATTCTTCACGTGAAGGAAGAGGTGGGTTCCAGAAGCATATCTATAGACAAAGTCAATGATGCAAGACTATATTTTGAATGTGAGTAGCTGTGGGTAATTAAGTCTTTACATGTCCAGATGGAGCAACTAGAGGAAGGGATTATCACAGGTTAAAGACGTGTCGCAAGCCTGTGCAGTTGTTAGGATTTCGCAAGCCTAGGCCAGCTGGTAGGGGTTGTAAGACTTCTTCATGTGAACAGGCCCTGGGGTTGAGCATCGGACATCGGGTTTGTGGTGCAAACGCAATGAAATTCACACCGAGCAACATCTATTTCATTTCACCTCTGATTCCAATTAATTTCTAATTATTTTCTTACAAATATAGAGCTCCCAATTATTTTTTTTCCAATTTAGGGCAATTTAGCCAGGCAAATCCACCGACCCTGCACATTATTGGGTTGCGGGGGCAAAACCCACGCAAACACGGGGAGCATGTCCAAATTCCACACGGACAGTGATCCAGAGCTGGGATAGAACTTGGGACCTCTTGGGTAGCAGGGCGAACCCACTCTGCCACCGTGCTGCCCTATTAATTATGTCTTATGTCTCCTGCTGAGGACACTCGCACTCGTTTGGCTTACATTTGGAAAATTGTTCAATGTTTTGTCTTCACGAAAGTAAATAATTAATTGACGAATAACGAGCCCCCCCCCCCCCTCCCCCAGTAATCGAAATAAATACTGGGCAAATGATCTATTTTCAAGAAGATTTCGCAGCACACATTTGATTGTTTAGGAACATGGATTCAAACCATTTCCATTCATTTTTCCCAGCTATTTACCTCGCCATTTTGTATTTGATAGACGGGGCTCGATACATCCCGACAAATTTCAAGGAGAGACGTTCTGCATAGTTGTCTGAAGTGGCGAGTTTTCATTTTATTTGGTTTGATTTATTATTGTGACATGTTTAGTGTACAGTGAAAAGTATTTTTTCTTGCATGGTGAACAAACAATGCATACCGTACGTTAGGAAGGAAGGAGAGACTGCAGAATCTAATGTTACAGTTAGAGCAAGTTGTTGAAAAAAGCTCAACTTAATACGAGGCAGGTCCATTCAAAAGTGTGATGAGAGTAGGAAAGAATCTCTTCTTGAGTAGGTTGGTTCGTGATCTCAAACTTTGGCATATTTTTCCTGATGGAAGGGGGTGGAAGAGAATATGTCTGGGGGGCGTGTGTTCCTTGACAATGCTGTTTGCCTTTCTGAGGTGGCGGGAATTATAGATAAAGTCAATGGATGGAAGGCTGGTTTGTGCGATGTTCTGAGGTACATTCACGAGCATTTGTAGTTTCCTGCGGTCTTGGGTAGAGCAGGCTCCATACCAAGTTGTGATAAAACCAGAAAGAATGCTTTCTATGGTGCATCTGTCGAAGTTGGTGAGGGCCGTAGCTGACATGCCAAATTTCCTCAGTGTCCTGAGAAAGTAGAGTCGTTGGCGGGCGTTCTTAACTATAGTTTCGGCATGGGGGGGGGGGGGTGCAAGACAGGCTGTTTGTGATCTGTACACCTAAAAACCTGAGCTCTCGACCCTTTCTACTTCGTTCCCATTGATGTAGGCAGGGGTATGTTCTCCACTCCGCTTCCTAAAGTCCATGATTATCTCCTTCGTTTTTCAGAAGGAGTTTCCATGAACGCTAGTTTACCAGAACCTCCCTGATAACACGTCTGTGTCATTTGATTTAGTACATTCAATCATTCCCGATGTATGTGTCTACAAATACACACATAAAATTTTATGAGTCTGAGAAGAAGCATCGCACGTCAATGTTGTACTTTACCGTCAGCTTTCTCCTCACGGTAAGCTTCTGCAAGGGTTGCAACAACAGTTAATCTCTCGTCATGCCATTGGCCTACCACACATTTGCGGACATACTGCGGCCGAAT
Source organism: Scyliorhinus canicula (assembly GCF_902713615.1). NCBI lineage: Eukaryota > Metazoa > Chordata > Chondrichthyes > Carcharhiniformes > Scyliorhinidae > Scyliorhinus > Scyliorhinus canicula. The sequence continues at coordinate 76,188,930 of NC_052157.1, forward strand.
TATTACATTACTGAAGAGTTGATTATTTCAAATGGAATTCGCCAAGATATGACATTCAATATGCTGGAGATTCTAAGTAAGTCCAAATGAATTGCCCTTAAAATCTGCACTAGCTCACCAATCCTAGTCAGCACTCAGACTCAGTGCCGCCCGAGGTTGATAGATGCGGGTGGAGATTGGGTGGGGTTCGGTGATCTAATTTCTCAAAGGGTAACATTTCTACAACATATCTTTTGTAGAGTTATGTAGGAATTGGAATAGAAACAGTGAAGTTACCTTAATTCATGGTGACAATGATAGTGACTCGGCCGCATCCTACCAATTCTCCTTTCAGCCGCCCAGCACCCTCTATTTAACACGATCGAGTCACCCGTATATATATTTGTTCACCAGATTATCCTTAAAGGGATTCATGCAACAAGCCTGAGATGTTACTTCCCTATATTGGGACATTCATATTTCAGCCATTCAAAAAGTGAAGGTGTATTTCTTGCCCTCCTTTAGTAAATAATTAGGGCCAACCATATTAAGGGTTGGTTTACACACACCCGTAGGCACTCCGCATTCTTGCTGCGTGACGTTCAGATTAACTGACCCCGTAACAATTAAAACATCGTATTAATCTATGGCCCGGATTCTCTTTTCCGCTGCAGTAAGCCATTATGAGAAAAACGTGTCTCATGGTTTTCCCGATATTTATATCCTCTCAGATCTTAATCTTCTTTCAACATGCGCTGATGTTTTTTCCTGTGGCTGGGTTACTTTGCTTTGTGGAGACAAACGGTGTGCACATTTAATACAGTCTCGCAAAAAGTCTTATTTTTTGGCGGGGTGGCGGTGGGGTCATGTACAATGGCAATCAACCCCATTGCAACATGTTAAGATAGTTCAGAATATAGATACAACAACTGAATGTATCGTAATTTATTTTTTCTTATCAAACACTTTGATAACTAAGATGCCAAGCATTTCCTTCTCTCTCCTAATTGGTTGATGCATTTATTTTGCGTAACAAAAGATCGTCAACAATTATAGATATTGTATGTGGGAATCGTTTGCGAGAGGAAATAGCCGAGAATCTCCCCACCGTTAATTATGCCAGTTGAAATAAAACTTAATGTTCTACTTATGTGCAAAAGTGACAGATGAAAAGCAGGTGTTTTGACATGCAACATCTGTATATCCCAAATAACTCTGTATCAGTTATGCTCCCAATTAAATGTGACATTTATGCTGCATATTTTACCGCTCTTATATTCTCGTGCTTAACAATCATCTTTGGAACGCAGGAGCTGTTCTAATGCTAATTTTAATAAGGAAAGGTCTCACAAAAATGGGTTTTAATACATGCTGTTCAATCTTGCCAGTGTTCCCAACAGTGGAGTTTGCAAAATGAGGAACGTCCTGAATGCATTTTTCTCTTTGTGCTATACCCCCTGAGGTTGTTTAAAGCTGATTTCTAACCCCAATTTCCTACTTCACCGCGGGAGGCCAGAACCAACATTTCTGTTTACGATATAGAGGTTAGAGGAGGAAAACAATGCACCGAAACTGTGACAGTCTCCGACGTACCATGTTTTTGTCGTAGGTCATCGAACTCTTAAAAAAGAAATAAAGATTGAGCACGTTGTAACTTTTGAAAAGCAGCCAATATTAGCGACGTCGTAATGTATTCGGGATTCGACAGAATATATTCAGAACTTAAACCATTTTGTCACGTCGGTTGACGTTCAACTGATAATTCACCCATCAGTTCCGATCGAAAGTTAACAATTCTAGACAATTCAAATGCGAATAATCAAATGTTCCAAATTAGACAGAGACATTCATAGAAATGACGAGCATGAGGCGGACAATTTGGCCATTCGAAACTGTCCCTTCATTATAAGTATGGCTACTCATCAAGTTGAATTAGCTAACTCCACCATCAACTCCTAACCGCTGACCCCCCTTCTGCACGAAGAGCTATATCTAATTCATTTATAAAATTACACAACGTTTTGTCCTCAACTATTTTCTACAGTAATAAAGTCTACAGATTCACCACTCTGGGTAAAAACATTATTCCTCCCCTCATTACTAGATTAATCCCTTATCCTCAATTTATAACCTTCGATGTTGACTCCCCCACGATCGGGGACATTGTTTCGGAATCATAACTGTCTAATCATGTTCGAATTTTGAATGTATCGATGAGATCCCCTCTCACTCCGAATTTCCAATCAATATAAATCTAACTGACTTGTTCTCGTCTCTTTTGACAGTAGAGTCATCCCAGATATCAGTCTGGTAAACGTTGCTGCATCCCCTCCAAAGCAAGAATACCAGCCTCAGATCAGGGGGCCAAGACAGCACACATACTCCAGATGCGGCCTCAACGATACCCTATACAATTGCATCATACTGCATAAATTAACGAAGGTGAGACGAGCTACAGTCTTGATTTTCTTTAACTACCTGTGTACATTTTAAAACAACGGTACTCGAAATTTGTAAGACTTTGAATCTGCTTCAATTGAAAATTGCTCACATATATAATAACAATAATAAGAATCTAATAATAATCGGGTATTGTCATAAGTAGGCTTCCATGAAGTTACTGTGAAAATCCACTCGTCACCACATTCCGGCGCCTGTTCCGGTGAGGAAATTAAGAAAAGGGGTTTGCACTGAAGAATTATACATAGTCAGGCTAAGTCAGGAGTATCATGGTGATGGGTGATCACAGGGGCCTCAGGCAAAATGAATGTGAGGGCAGCCTATTGTGACCAGTGATTGCTAAGGTTATCTTATATGTCTAGGTTAAGGAATGTAAGGGAACCTACAGAAACACTACAACTGCCAATTGCCGTATTTGGTCGTGTGTGTAACCTCATTTTTTATGCCATTGTAAATGAGATGACGTCTTTTGTCCTTTATCTCACTCACTCTGGGGACTCGACAGGACCCGGCACAGTGAGGCAACTTGCAAGACGCGCAAATAAACTAAAGTGTTTACCTACAATTCGACTTGGTATATTTACTGAGACTAGTCTGAGGGCAAAAATGGCTTGAATTCTCATTTGGCGTCAGAAGCGGGATCTCAGCAGACGATCACCGGTCATGTGCAAAATCAGAATTAAACTACTCTCGATAGAGTGAGAGGAAATGGGACCACGACGTGATAGCTGGAAAATGATCATGTCGGTTTTCCTCTGTCTCGTGGTCTGATAAAAGTTTGATCACTCGCAGATGGCCAGGTAAGATCGTCTCGACGAGATCGAAGGTCAGTCGATGTAGTTACGACTGAGGGTTAATGAGATCTGAGGGAATATCCTAACGATAACTCAGTAAGAAACTGAGGGAATATCGTGGTGATATTTCAGTTAATGGCCGATCAGAGAACTGATGGAATGTCAAAGATAATTCAGTCCCGCGTGTGTGTGGAAAACTAGAATTTATTAAGTTAAATTGTATTCTTGGACTGTAGTGGCGAACAACGCAGTTTGATGAATAGTTCTAGATAATGGGGAATTGTTTAGATAACAAAATCGGTAAATGCCCAACCCTGATGTCGCTACAGCGGCAGCTCAGCTCAAGGTAGATGTTTATTTTCAGTGGAGACCCAGTGAGATGATGGCTCTTCTGGATGCATTCTCAGACAGGAAGAAATCTCTTTGCTGCTATTGTGGATTATCTGAGAACCATCATCTCAGTTCATCAAGCTGACTCTAGGCCCCAGTGCAAACAGCTTATACCCCAGCCGAATACCGCAGTCACCTCAACCACTTGAATTATGCCGACCACACTGCACTTCAGCAGGCCCATGCCCTGGACGATGACAGACGGGCACAAATCCTGAATACACTAAGTGCCACACTTCAAAATCCCATAAACATCTCCGCTATCTTAGATATCAAACCCAGAACGACTCATGATCTGGAGGAGGTTCTGGAACGCTTTAATGAAATCTAGCATTGGAAGTCAGGCGACTTGCTGTACCAACATGGTCACAATTCCCCTCAATATTGTTCTATGTTAATGCATTGCCTACTACCTTCCGTGGCTACCGCTGTGAAATGTAATAATATGAATTGGACAGAGAGCCACACTTCCCAGATGCCCCGTGCGCTTAGATTTTATTGGATGGAGGGCGGAGGCCAAGATGGAGGCCCACTTTCAAAAATTAAGATCGAGTATGTAATGAAAAAGGACTTCCGGGTGTGCATTATGGAGTGAGTGTGCACACAGAGGCAGCTCCTGCCTAAGAATGCAGAAAATAGCTCTTTTTTGGGCAGCATGGGTTGGAAGTTCGATGAAAAGGCGTGGGTGAATGTTCAAGGAGTATTTTCCCCCAGGAATAGGATGTTTCTTGGTTATCAGACCCTTAGAAACAGTGCAAGATTTGTCTGAACAGCAACAAACAAAAGCAAGCATGCTAGCGGGGGAAGGGCCAGCTTATAGGTCTCAAGCTGACCTGAGGGCCTTTATGAAAGCTGAATTCCAGCAGCAAAGGGAAGAACTGTGAAAAGATCTTACCAAGGCCATTAAAGAAGCGGAGACGGACTTCCGGTAGCGGTGATGCTGAGCTAAGCCGCACGTTCAGTGGCTCCCACTATTTTCGGACTTTGGGGCTCTTTTAAGGGCTCGCAGTGGTGCTGTTTGGGCTTTTCCCCGTGGGGGAACACTCCTTCTCAGATTCTCCACCGGTGGATGGCCTGGACTAGGAGTGGAGCGGTCAGAAAATCGGCTTTGTAGGTGCGGCACCGCAGCTCCCGCTACTTAAGGACTTTTGGGTCGATTTGAGGGCCTCAAACAGTGCTGTCTCAACGAATCCCGGTGGGGGAAGGTGTCTAGAGGCGCATTCCCCATAATTTATGGTGCACACCCGGAGTGGGGCAAAGGAAAATGCTGCAGCAGCTCCCCAAGAAAAGCGGAGGAAGCAGGACAAAATGGCGGCCGGCGGAACACCCAAGGACTGGTGGAAGTGGGCGCAGGAGCAGCAGGCCTCTCTTCTGCGCTGTTTTGCGGAGCTGAAGGCTGAGTTGCTGGACTCCCTGAATGCGACTACCAACAAGCTGCTTGGGAACCAGGCGGCCCAGGAGGCGTCTATTCGGGAATTGCAGCAGCAGGCCGCTGAGAGGGAGGAGGAGGCCGTGGTTGTCGCGGGGAAAGTGGAGTTGCACGAGGCACTTCACAAAAAGTGGCAAGACCGCTTGGAGGATCTGGACGTTCGCATGAGGCGAAAGAATTTGAGGATCCTGGGCCTGGCGGAGGGGCTGGAGGGGTCGGATCTCCCGTCGTACGTGACCACGATGTTGAGCTCGTTGATGGGAGCGGGGTCCTTCCATTTGCCCCTGGAGCTTGAGGGAGCTCATAGAGTGCTGGCCAGGAGGCCTAAGGCAAATGAACCCCCGCGGGCGGTGCTGGTGCGGTTCCATCGATTTAGTGACCGGGAGTGTGTGCTGCTCTGGGCCAAGAAAGAGAGGAGCAGCCAGTGGGAGAATTCGATAGTGCGAATCTACCAGGACTGGAGTGCGGAGGTGGCAAAGCGGCGGGCCGGGTTCAACCGGACGAAGGCGGTGCTGCAGGCCAAGCAGGTCAGATTTGGAATGCTGCAGCCTGCGCGTCTGTGGGTGACATATAAGGACCGGCACCACTACTTCGAGTCCCCGGAGGAGGCGTGGGCCTTTGTACAGGCGGAGAAGCTGGACTCGAACTAGGGTCTGGGGACACGCTATGGCCGTTGCTGTTTTTGCTGTTGCTGTTCTTCAATTTTGACACGTGTTTTTTTTATGCTGGTTTTCTTTTTGCTCTGTTTCCGGGTGGGTTTGTCTGTTGGGTATGGGTGTGGGGTAAGTGGGGAACGTTGGGGGCATGTGCTTTATATGTTCTCTTCGGTACGGGGCTGGGGGTTGGGGTGAAACTGGATTTTGAGGAGCTGCGTCAGAAGGGTGGGGTGTGGCAGTGTGAAAGCGCGGGCTTTCCTCTGGTTGTCCGCGCTGCGGGGCAGGGGGGGCGGAGCTGGAGGTGGGGGCATGGCCTCTACTGGTTTTCTTTCCCGCGCTGAAGCGGTGCCAAGGAGGTGTGGCAAGAGGGGGATGACCCCATGCCGGGAGGAGATGGGTTTTGGCAGGAGCAGCCGGGTCAGCAGAAGTCAGCTGACTCACGGAAGTACCATGGAGGGTGCGTCGCGGCTAGGAGGGGTCCTAGCCTGGGGGGGGGGGTGGGGGGGGGATACCGGGTTGCTGCTGGAATGGCCAGGAAGGAGCTGGCATGGGCCGGGGGGGTAGAGGAGAGGGGTTATCGCCATGGGGAACGGGTCAGGCGGGGCGAGCTGGCCTGGGGCGAGCAGTCGATAAGCTATGGCTAGCCGGCGGGGGAGAGGGGCAGGTTGCCCTCTGATTCGTCTGATTACCTGGAACGTGAGGGGGCTGAATGGGCCGGTTAAGAGAACTAGGGTAATTTCTCATCTGAGGGGGCTGAAGGCGGACGTGGCTATGCTCCAGGAGACCCATCTGAAGGTGGCGGACCAGGTTCGTCTGAGGAAGGGGTGGGTGGGGCAGGTTTTTAACTCAGGATTGGACGCGAAGAACCGGGGGGTGGCGATTCTGGTGGGGAAGAGGGTGGCGTTCGAGGCGGCTGAGGTGCTGTCGGACAAGGAGGGCAGATATATTATGGTGAAGGGTAGGCTGCAGGGAGAGAAAGTGGTGCTAGTTAATGTATATGCCCCGAATTGGGATGATGCCGGCTTCATGAGGCGCTTGTTGGGCCGCATTCCGGACCTAGAGGCAGGGGGCCTGATCATGGGGGGAGACTTCAACACAGTGCTGGATCCCCCACTGGACCGGTCCAGTTCAAGGACGGGTAGGAGACCGGCGGCGGCCAAAGTACTGAGGGGGTTTATGGACCAGATGGGAGGGGTGGATCCCTGGAGGTTTGGGAGGCCGAGAGCGCGGGAGTATTCCTTTTTCTCCCATGTCCATAGGGTCTATTCCCGAATAGATTTTTGCATCCTGAGCAGGGGATTGATCCCGAAGGTGCAGGATGCAGAGTATTCGGCCATAGCAATTTCAGACCATGCTCCGCACGGGGTTGATCTGGAGATGGGGGAGGCGCGGGACCAGCGCCCGCTCTGGCGCCTGGATGTGGGGCTGCTGGCTGATGAGGAGGTGTGTAGGAGGGTCCGGGGAAGTATTGAGGGGTATCTTGATACCAACGACACAGGGGAGGTCCGGGTGGGGATGGTCTGGGAGGCTCTGAAAACAGTGATCCTGGGGGAGCTGATCTCCATCCGGGCCCATAGGGAAAGGAGGGAGAGGAAGGAGAGGGAGAGACTGGTGGGGGAGCTCCTGGATGTGGGCAGGAGATACGCGGAGGCACCGGAGGAGGGGTTGCTGGGGGAACGGCGTAGTTTGCAGGCCAAATTTGACTTGTGGACCACCAGAATGGCAGAGACACAGTGGAGGAGGTCGCAGGGCGCGGTATATGAGTATGGGGAGAAGGCGAGCAGGATGTTGGCGCATCAGCTCCGCAGGCGGGATGCGGCTAGGGAAATTGGTGGAGTGATGGATAGGGGTGGGAATGTAATTCAGAAGGGGACAGAAGTAAATGGGGTCTTTAGGGACTTCTACGAGGAACTGTACCGGTCAGAACCTCCGATGGGGAGAGGGGGGATGGAGAGCTTCATGAACAGGCTATGCTTCCCAAGGGTTCAAGAGGAGCTGATAGAGGGGCTGGGGGCGCCGATAGAGTTGGAGGAGCTAGTCAGGGGGATCGGGCAAATGCAGTCAGGTAAGGCGGCGGGGCCGGACGGGTTCCCGGTGGAATTTTATAAAAAGTATGCGGATCTGGTGGGCCCCCTGTTGGTGCGAGCCTTCAATGAGGCATGGGAGGGGGGGGGGGCGTTGCCCCCGACGATGTCGCGGGCACTGATCTCTCTGATCCTGAAGCGGGATAAGGACCCCTTGCAGTGTGGATCATACAGGCCTATCTCGCTCCTCAATGTTGACGCTAAGTTGCTGGTGAAGATCCTGGCCACCAGGATAGAGGACTGTGTGCCAGGGGTGATACATGAGGATCAGACAGGATTTGTCAAGGGACGGCAGCTCAACACGAATGTGCGGAGACTACTAAATGTTATTATGATGCCGGCAGTGGAGGGGGAGGCTGAGATAGTGGTGGCGCTGGATGCGGAGAAAGCATTTGATAGAGTTGAGTGGGGGTACCTGTGGGAGGTGCTGGAGCGGTTCGGATTCGGGGAGGGATTCATCAAATGGGTGAGGCTGCTCTACGCGGCTCCGATGGCGAGTGTAGTTACCAATGGAAGGAGATCGGAGTACTTTAGGCTCTACCGTGGGACCAGGCAGGGGTGCCCCCTGTCCCCCTTGCTCTTTGCACTGGCGATTGAACCTTTGGCTATGGCGTTGAGGGAGTCAGGGAGATGGAGGGGTCTGGTGCGGGGTGGGGAGGAACATCGTGTATCGCTGTATGCGGACGACCTGCTGTTGTATGTGGCGGATCCAGAAGGGGGAATGCCGGGGGTGATGGAGCTGTTAGCGGAATTTGGGGGCTTCTCGGGCTATAAGTTAAATTTAGGCAAGAGTGAGGTATTTGTAGTACACCCGGGTGATCAGGAGGAGGGAATCGGGAGACTCCCATTTAAGAGGGCAGTGAAGAGTTTCAGATATCTGGGGGTGCAGGTGGCCAGGAGTTGGGGGACTCTCCATAAGCTTAATTTTACCAGGCTGGTGGAGCAGATGGAAGAGGAATTTAAAAGGTGGGACATGGTGCCGCTATCGTTGGCGGGTAGAGTGCAGTCCGTCAAAATGACGGTTCTCCCGAGGTTCTTGTTCCTTTTTCAGTGTTTGCCCATCTTTATCCCTAGGGCCTTTTTTAGAAGGGTGACTAGCAGCATCATGAGCTTTGTTTGGGCGCATGGGACCCCGAGGGTGAAGAGGGTCTTTTTGGAGCGGGGTAGAGATGGTGGGGGGCTGGCGTTACCCAATCTCTCGGGGTATTATTGGGCGGCCAATGTGTCGATGGTGCGCAAGTGGGTAATGGAGGGGGAGGGGGCAGCATGGAAACGGATGGAGAGGGCTTCCTGTGGCGATACAAGCCTGGGGGCCCTGGTAACGGCGCCGTGGCCGTTCCCTCCTACGAGGTATACCACGAGTCCGGTGGTGGCGGCTACCCTCAAGATTTGGGGGCAGTGGAGGCGACATAGGGGAGAAGTGGGGGGCTCGATGGAGGCTCCGTTAAGGGGGAACCATAGGTTCGTCCCGGGGAACATTGATGGGGGATTTCAGGGTTGGCACAGAGCGGGCATCAGACAGCTGAGGGACCTGTTTATTGATGGGAGGTTTGCGAGCCTGGGGGAGTTGTATGAGAAATTTGGGCTCCCCCGGGGAACATGTTTAGGTATCTGCAGGTAAAGGCATTTGCTAGGCGGCAGGTGGAGGGATTCCCTTCGCTTCCCGCGTGGGGAGTGTGCGACAGGGTGCTTTCGGGGGTCTGGGTCGGAGAGGGGAAGATATCTGATATCTACAAGGTTATGCAGGAGGCGGAGGAGGCGTCAGTAGAGGAGCTGAAAACGAAGTGGGAGGGGGAACTGGGGGAACAAATCGAAGACGGGACATGGGCTGATGCCCTGGAGAGGGTTAATTCTTCCTCCTCGTGTGCGCGGCTTAGCCTCATCCAATTCCAGGTGCTGCACCGGGCCCACATGACTGGGACGAGGATGAGTAGGTTCTTTGGGGGTGAGGACAGGTGTGTCAGGTGCTCGGGGAGTCCAGCGAACCATGCCCATATGTTCTGGGCATGCCCGGCACTGGAGGAGTTCTGGAAGGGGGTGGCGAGGACGGTGTCGAGGGTGGTGGGATCCAGGGTCAAGCCAGGATGGGGACTCGCGATCTTTGGGGTTGGGGTGGAGCCGGGAGTGCAGGAGGCGAAAGAGGCCGGTGTGCTGGCCTTTGCGTCCCTAGTAGCCCGGCGAAGGATCTTGCTACAATGGAAGGATGCGAGGCCCCCAAGCGTGGAGACCTGGATCAATGACATGGCGGGTTTAATTAAGCTAGAGAAGGTCAAATTCGCCCTGAGAGGGTCGGTACAAGGGTTCTTTAGGCGGTGGCAGCCTTTTCTCGACTTTCTGGCTCAACGATAGGGTACGGGGACAGCAGCAGCAGCAACCCGGGGAGGGAAAAGGGGAGGGAAAAGGGGGGGCGACAATGACTATGTTTGTTTATTTAATTTTAATATTTTTTAAGTTCTTTTGTTGTTCATTAGGGTTGGGGGTGGGGGGGGTGGGGGGATGTGATACATGCGCCGATGCGGTCTGGGGGTGTCACAGTTATTATGGGTTATTTTGTTGCATTTCATTGTTTGTCGTTATGTTTTATATTTTCTGTAAAAAATTCCAATAAAAATTATATATTAAAAAAAAAAGAGTATGTAATGAAAAAGGATGATCCGAAACACCAACCGAGCGCAGTTGCGGTGGCTTACCAGCTGGAACCCGAATATTGTGACCTCGGGTGGGTTGAACAGCACGCGGGAGGATATCAAACACACCCAAATGGAACTTCAGCCCCTCTCGACGGCCCGCCGTATGCGTCAGCAACCTTTCAACTGCCACCCCCTCTGCGGGGCCACGGGGAGAAGGGGACGTGTAACAGGGCCCGGATATAGAGGAGACAATGCATGTTTGAAGTGTGACCACGCAGATCATTGGCATCAGGAATGCCCATTTAGAAGACAGGCGACAGGAGGAGGATTCCCGAGACAAAGGAAGGGGTACCCATCAAGGGGAGGACAGACGAGGTACACCGACATTTCCCAAGCAAACCCTTCCCTCCATAAGACTGATTAGCCAATTGAGTCATACGGACTCTTCATTCGCTCAGAGAACCCATCGTTTCTCTTCAGATAGGAGATCAACATTATCCATTTGTGATCGACACAGGAGCAGCCATGTCGTCTGTGCAATCGAAACTCCAACAGCCACTATCCGACCACACCAGGCAGCTGAGAGGATTCCAAGGCCAGGCGTATCAGTAGCCCATTCCCGATCCGGTTCCCCACCGAAACAGTGGGGAATAGAACAGAGGATCCTGGCGCCGTGCACCTGAGTGCTATCCACTTGTGCAACCGTGCTGTCCTTAGACTGCAGGTCTGCAGAAGTTGCATTACACAGTGGGTCGGTTTTGTCATATTTTCTGGTAATTTGTTTTGAGATCGCCTAGAAAAAAAAATAGTTATCACATGTAAAACGTTTGGCTCCAAAACAAAAGCATAGTAATGACCCTACCTCCTGCTTTCGCGTTTATCTTCACTTCTGCCGAGGAGAAACAGATAAAATACAGTTGCTTATTAATTAAAGGAGCAGAAATGTTGGGATAATTTCCTTACGAATGGTTAGGGATAGCTAAACTTATTTTCGAATTTGATGTTCAAATATTTCATCATTGCCATTATTGTCAGGCAAAAATGATTTGATTTTATATGTTGTCACGTGTTCCGAATTAAATGCAATAATGCAATATGCTTTATTGTGACCGCCAATGATCGGTATTCCAATTTCAGGAACGATTTTTATGTATCAAATGCAGCCATCAGGAATGTGTAAAATTCACAAAATGCGTTGTTTCAATTAATAGATAATTTGTTGTATTTCAACGAACAAGATGTTATGGGTAGAACGTGTGGTTTTACACTCTTGAAGTTTCTAAAATTAGTATTGCGTGATTCTTCGAGCCAAGGTCATGAGACTAATCGATCTGGAACGTCAGCGGCGACATGGTCTTCCAGGCGACCCGTCTTTCAGGTAATTCGTACGAATTTAATCACAGATTTCTGTATTCAGTTAAACACGAGCTCACACAGGACCATCTAAAACAGACATGGTGAATCGGTACTAAACTTAACGAAGCTTAGACGCCACCTGCATTCGATTCAAACTCATTTCATCTGCCTCTATAGGACAACACGATCACAACGGTGAGACTTGCAGAACTGGGCGTGCGTTAACTTACCTCTGCCCTATTCTTTTCTCTGGTCACATTAAGCTTGACGCGTTTGTATTCACATTCTCCACTGCCGATATTCATCGTTAACAAAAACGCAGGCACAAGGTGTCACAAACATCTGATTTCATAGAATTTACAGTGCAGAAGGAGGCCATTCGGCCCATCGAGTCTGCACTGGCTCTTTGAGAGAGCACCCAACCCAAGCCCACACCTCCATACTATCCCCATAACCCATTAACCCCACCCAAAATAAAGGGTAATTTTGAACACTAAGGGTAATCCACATAAACTGCACATGTTTGAACTGTGGAAGGAAACTGGAGTACCGGGTGGAAATCCACGCACACATAGGAAGAATGTGCAGACTCCGCACAGACAGTGACGCAAGCCAGGAATCGAACTTGTGGCCCTGGAGCTGTGAAGCAATTGTGCGAACCTCTATGCGACCGTGCTGTCCGATTTCAAATTATCGAAGCCAGCATTAAAATCTCGTGCATACCTCAGATTATCTTTAACCCTCATTACATCTCCATGATTATTAACTGATCTCAAAACCGAATGAGCATCCGTTCCACCAAAAAAAACAGTCCCTCAAAGGAAGAGCAACAGTGACAAAATATGTGTCACCGACGAGGTACACTCCCTGCAGGTTGATATCACGGATTCTTAATATGCGCCTTCAAAAAACACGGCGACTGCCGGGCGACATGCGGTGGACACGCAGCTGGAAGTTTTCATCAAGCCATTGAGAATCCTGACTTGTAAACGTAGTGTCGATTTTTCCCTGTGTTATGGGCCAGGTTTAGAGAACCCCAAAGTGTATCATAGAATTCACCTGACCCACAACGTTTAATAGATTGTGGCATGGGGAGCACCTGGCCCAATCTACAGGTGCGGCACAGCAGAAATGGAAATATATTTTCTAAGAATACCAATGTGTATTCTATGAACTCCAGTTAAAATGTTTAACATTTACAGTGGACATCAGAGCAACCATTAATTCAAATACAAATCCCAAAGTATACAACACAAAGTAATCCTTAATATATTCGCAAACAACATTCAGAAGACAAAAGACCCTTTTAACAGAACGATTAGGTTTAAAGTAACTATTGAGGGCAGTTATCAAATTGAAAATCACAACTAAACGTTCATGAGCTTGCAGAAATTCATACACATCCTGCTGTGATTTCAGCTTCTCCAAAACTAAAATGAAACCAAACCCACCCTGCAGCAGAAAAAAACTAAAGCGAAAGTAAAAAGAAGACAGAGAGCCCAACTCCACCCACTCTATGAAATCAATGCAGAAATAAATACCCATTTCTGAAAGGAACCGCCATTACAGACATTTATGTGCACGTCCATTTATTAGCTCTCATTTCTTAAAGGTACTCTCACATGACAGCCGCCCCCAAGAAATAAAATGACCCATCAACTTCAAGATGGTTTCATTATTCATCTTATCACTATACAGTAAATGCAGTTTTTCGTTTTAATAAAAAATACACACAAACAGGTATAATAATGTAGTCCATTTCATTTTTTTTCTTCTTCCTCCAACTGTAATCCTTCTCGATTGAAATCCCCTTGAACAAGAATATCTTTGCACCATCCATGCATTTCTCAACGCCTCGGCATTTCACTTTGAAGTCAGATACTTCAGTTTAATCTGTTCACAGGGTCCCTTGTAATTAGCCAACATAGGAGCATTGGTTATCACAGCTTGCAGGCAGTCAATTGCCTGTTGAAACTCCGCTGTCCACCGAAATTCTTGACGTTTCTTCAGCAAGCCCATCCAGTGGAGCAATCATGCTACGAAACTTTTTCACAAATGTTTGATCAAATCTGCTAAATCAAAGAAATCACATTATTTCCCTTCGTGTCGAGGGTAGTAAACACTCCTCAATAACTGTTGGTTTCACATCCCGTGTGTCCAATCGACCCTGTCCGATTTTGTGGCCAATAAATTTTCCAAATTCACTTTTGGCTAAATTTATCACCAAAACCACCTCCTGAAGTCGATCGAATGACTCCATCCTATATTTTAAATATTCTTCCCATACCTGGCTGAAAGATACCAGATCGTCGATGTGTACTGCACAATTGGGTTATCCTGAAACTGTTTTGTTAGTTAACCATTGAAATGTGGCTGGAGCGTTTTTCATTGCAAATGTCATACATTTGAATTGGTGTATACCATCTGGAGTCACAAAAGCTAAATCTCTTTCGCCCTTTCGGAAAAAGGTAACTGCCAGTAACTTTTAATTAAATCTAGTTTCGAAATAAAAGCTGATTGTACCACATTCTCAAGGCAATCCCCAAACGTGGGATATGATACGAGTCCGTTCTTGTAACTCAATTAACTTTTCTTTTGTCTACACACAACCGTTGGGTACCGTCTGACTTTGGTACCATGAGTATGGCTGACCTCCATTGGCTAGAAATATCTTCAATGATGCCATTTTTAAGCATACTCTCAATCTCTTTGTTAACCTGTGTCAATTTTAAAGGGTATCCTTTATGGATATCGATTGGTTGGAACAGCCTTTCCCACATCTACGTCATCTTTAGCCATTTTATTAATTCGCAATTTATCTCTACAAACTTGCCCACGTTATATAAATAACTCTTCCAGGTCAGTTCGTTTTTCCTCTGGATTGTAACACAACAATTTATCCCAATTCTTAAGAACATCTTCACTTTCCAATTTAATTTGAGTATGTCAAATAAAAAGTCATTTGGACTTGGTTCATCACTTTGAGTTAGGGTCATTAAAACATTGTCCATTTTCTCTCCGTTCCTTTTAAAGTACCTTTTAAGCATACTCACATGACACACTCGGTGAGTTTTTCGTCTTCCTGGCGTTTTTACCACATAATTGACCTCACTTAATTTCCTTTCAATCTGATTAGGCCCACAAAACCTTGCTTCTAAAGGTTCACCTCCCACTGGTAACAATGCTAAAACTTAGTCTCCACTGGCAAAACTACGAACTTTGGATTGATTGCCCACAACACGTTTCATGACATTTTGTGCAACTTATAAATGTTGTCGAGCCAATTCACGTGCTCTGTTTAATCGTTCCTTAAAAGTTGACAAGTAATGCAATAATGTAATTTCCGATTTCTCACTCACCAATTTTTCCTGAGTCAATTTAAATCGTCCTCTTACTCATGACCGCAAATTAGTTCAATAAGGACTGAATTTGGTTGACAAATTAGGTGAATCTCTAATTGCAGACAGTACGAATGGAATTCCTTTGTCCTATCCTCTGCATAATTGTGACAATAAGCCCTCTACATTGTCTTTAATGTCCGATGCCACCTTGCTAACACACCCTGCGATTCTGGATTGTACGCAGTCTGCTTCCATTGTTTTATTCCTATGCTATCCATAAAATCTGTGAATTACCGTGAGATAAAATTTGATCCTTGATCAGATTATGTTTCTGTGGGTCGGCGATATCGTGGAAATAATTTAAGTAACTCCTCCACAATCATTTTAACTGTAATATTACGTACTGGAATGACGTCTGGCCACTTTTCGGTTTGGGAAGCGGTCCGACGCAATCAATTAGAGCCCTTGTAAACTGTTCCTCAAATGCTGGAATTGGTAACAAGGGGGCTGGTTCTATCACTGCTTGAGGTTTCCCTATCAATTGGCATGGGTGACATGATTAATAAAATTTAACTGCACCTTTATGTAGTCTAGACCAATAAAAACGTTTCTGGATTTTAGCTTTGGTTTCGCATATTCCCAAATGACTTCCCACTGTTACCTCATTCGCAACTCACAACACCCCTTTTTCCAAACCCTACCGGCAATACTACTTCATGAACTTCTTATTATCTCGCATTGATCACCTTTACCTTTACCACTTGAGTATTTCCCATGTCCCCAGTTTCTATCCCTCACAGGCTGAAATTGATGCCGTAAACCGAACTTTGATTTATGAACTAATTCATAATCATCTGCCATTTCTTCTCATAGCCTTGCAGTTTTAACTCTCTGTTCATCCACATGAGTTCTCAGAAATCAGGAAATGACTTTTTGAACTCCTCCAAAACCATAATTTTTCTGAGAGCTTCATACGTTTGGTCGATTTGAAAAGCCCTTATGCAACTATCAAAATTCCTGATTGATCCTTTCAAACTCCATGTACATTTGACCAGACGCTTTTCTTAAATTTCTAAACCTTTCTCTGTAGGCTTCAGTCATTAATTCATATGCACCTAAGATTGATTTTTGCACATCCCCAGACGTCCCAGATACCTCACAGGGTCGTGATGCAAACAGCTCGCTGGCCCTACCTACCAGCTACGCTTCAATCAGTAAAACCCACAAGTTCTGCTGCCATTTCATTTGTTTAGACACCTTTTAAATTAAATCAAAAGGCTTCCAACTCCTTCTCGTCAAACGCTGCAATGCTTGGACATATTTAAATAGATCCTGACCAATCCTTCGACTTTGACACTGTTTCTTACTATCCTCATCACAATCCTAAAACTTTACATTTCCCTTTACATCCGCTAATTTTACCTCACTATCTTTAGTCATGCACATTTTCCGAAGTACAAAGTCTCGCTCTCTTTCTTTTTCCTCCCTCTATTTTCCTCTTTCTCTCTTCCTCTCTCTCTTTCTTTATCCTCTTTCTCTCTTTCGTATTCAAGCTGCTTTAATTCTTTCTCATGTTCCATTTTTCAAGTTTGTAAATGAATTTTTGTCATTTCCAATGAGTCAAACTGTATCTCAGACAACTTTAAAAGCTTAGCCACCGCCATAATTACCTCATATTTTCGCATTATGTCAGGTAATGTTAACTGCAATGTTTTTGCCAAAAACCCCCAAAAACGTCAGAGCCTCTGAAAGAGCCAAAGTCCGAAACACACTCCCTACGTCAACTGAAGTACGAAACGTTAAAACAACCACAATATGCTCACCCCTTACTGTCTTTAAGTTCATTCAGTCAATCCAATTGATCGACTTCTATCCCACTCGAGCCACCAATTTGTTATTGGCCCGGGTTCAGACAACCCCAAACTGTATCATTAATCACAACATTTACTAGATATTGATATGGGGAGCACACATCCCAATCTACAGGCCTGGCACATCAGAAATGGAAATTATTTTTTTCAAAGCAACATAATTTTTATTCTAGGAACTCAAGTTAACCTTTTGAAAACATGCAGTGACCATCTTAGCAACCATTAATTCAAATACATCCTCCAAATAATACAACACACAGTAATCCTTAATACATTCCCAAATAATAGTGAGAAGACAAAAGACCCTTTTAACGGAAAGATCAGGTTTAAATTAAATATTGAGGGAAGTTGCCACTTTGGAAATCCCAATGGAACATTCATCAGCTTGCAAAGATTCATACACATCCGGCTGTGATTTCAGTTTCTCCAACACTAAAATTAAACCAAACCCACCTTCCAGCAAAAAGCCTAAAGCAAAAGTAAAAAGCCAACAGAGATCCCAGCTCCACCCACTCGCTGACATCACACCTTTTCTGAAAGGTACTCTCACTACAGATATTTATGTACACGCACATTTTGGAACACCGTTTCTTAAAGGTACTCACACATGACACCTGCTATTGGTGCAAATAATAGAGCGCAATCTGTGAAAGAAAGTCTGTTCGACAAACAATGTCGCCAGAGGGCGAATAAAGCAGCCCTATAGGAATTTCGCAAAATGAATAAATGTTCCATTCGCTAGCAATGCTCAGATTTCCGAAATGTGAAATTAAAAGTTCACAATTAAACACATTCCATAATCTTATTTTTACGCAAATTGGAAGTGAAACGAACGTGACATTTTAACTGCCTTAGATGTCAACATGAGCCGGAATTTCCAATAGGCAACATCGTCCATTTCGTGCTTTAGTCAGGGCTCACACATACACAGCGGTAGACGCCCTTAACTCAGCCTCAGCCAACCACATTGAATCGACGTCACTTAGGACAGATCTATCCAATAACTGGCCACAACTAAAGTGAACCTTACTCCCTTACTCATTCATGCACAGAGCTCGCCTCCTGCAAGCTTGTCCATAGCTGAACTCTGCTCAACAGGCGGACTGCTGCTGTAATGACAGCCACATCAGAACGCAACTGTATACGACTTTATGGACACGTCATCGTTTATTTGCTACATTAGTTGCAATAACATGGCCAGCGGTAAATACGTTTAAAATTTGCATCAGCTCTTACTTTGATTAGAATGCCACGACTGCCACACGAATGATTTAATGACCCATTTCCAACTTGCTCACCACTTTGTTGAATTTCAGCCTTGAGTTCCTTTATTTCTGCAATCACCGTAAAGCATTTGATCAAGAACGTTATATTATGTTTCTCCAGACATTTATTAGTTTGTCAATTACAGGTTCACGATTGCTAGCAAACGGCCCGATGACAACACAATGGACATGTTTTTAGCAGTTTTCTAGTTGAAGGAATTTGCAGATGTATAATTCGACAAAATGTTCCAAATACCTCCGTTGGCATCATGTGGAATGATGCACTATCCTCCATGATAGTAGCTGAGGCAATATAGGACATTCAACATCCTATTTGAAGATAACTAGCCCCGGCGGGCATAATTTGAATAGCAAATATAATTTACGTGGAACGCGTCTTTGGCATGAGCCTTTGCAGAAGGCCTCTGTGTAACTTTAAATTGGCATCAAATAAAGACCACTAACTGGGAGAGATGGCTTTAGAACATAGAACAGTACGGCACAGAACAGGCCCTTCGGCCCTCGATGTTGTGCCGAGCAATGATCACCCTACTCATGCCAACGTATCCACCCTATTCAAGTAACCCCCCCACCCCCACCACCACACACATTAACCTTATTTTTTAGGACACTAAGGGCAATTTAGCGTGGCCAATCCACCTAACCCGCACATCTTTGGACCGTGGGAGGAAACCGGAGCACCCGGAGGAAACCCACGCACACACGGCGAGGACGTGCAGACTCCGCACAGACAGTGACCCAGCCGGGAACTGAATCTTGGACCCTGGAGCTGTGAAGCATTTATGCTCACCACCATGCTACCGTGCTGCCTTCTTTTATTATCTTATATAGGAGATCACACATACGGGAGATCGCCACTTTGACACTGCTGGCGAGTGACAGACGCAGTCGAAAACAACGATTCGTCATTTGGAGCTGCATTTAACACCACGGAATTCAGAAACAGCTGAAAGCTGCGAAAGACGGAGCCAAAGCTGACACAATAAAGACAATGTGGAATAAATTATGTAGTTCACCTTCATCTTTTTAAAAGATGGAAACATGTTCAAAAGTATGATTGTTGGTAATTTAAGACAGCAATATCAATATGCATTATAAGCCATTTGTTAGACCAAAACAGCAGTTAATATCAAACTTAGAATTTTAACTCATCACATTACGTCCTAACAAAGCTGAGATAGATTTTGACTTTTTGATATGGAGCCTTCATGTAAAACCCAACCAGTGCTCAATTGTTGGTTAGTTTTGGTTTACTGTAGCTGAATATTCTTGCTTTTAATACACTTATAGCATGGAAGAAGGTAAATACGCATGTGTGCACATTGAAATTGGCGAGTACGATGGTGTGTGTGTTTCACAGAGACGTGGGAACAAGGGTATTATGGCTGGCATCTAAATGTACATCGATATGTGGTCTATGGAAAGGATAAGCAGATGGGCAAAGGGACGGGGTTGCATTGTTAGTACCGAATTAAGTTAAAAAGAACAGCAAGGCGCGATATAGGATCAGAATGCATACCATCTCTGTGAGTAGTGTTGAGCAATGGCAACGGCGAAAAGACCCTCATTGCTGTTATGCAAAAGCACCCTAGCAGTTATCAGGGTGTGGGGCAGAAAATAAATAATGAGATAGAAAAGGCATGTAAAAAAAGGCAAAGTTGCAATAATCATGGGGGACTTCAATATGCAAGTGGACTGGAAAACTCAGTATCGTAGTGGATCCTAAGAAGTGGAATTTGTGAAATGTCTGTGGGATATTTATTTGGAGCAGCTTTTGACAAAACCGACGAGGGTGCAAGCAATTCTGGATGTGCTTATGTGTAATGAGGTAGACTCGATTAGGGACCTTATGGTGGAGGAACGCAAAGGGAGCAGTGAGCACAAAATGATAGAATTTGTCACGTAGTTTGAGAGGGAGAAGCTTAAATGTGATGCGACGGTATTATAATTAAAACAAGGGTAACTGCAAAGACATGAGGGAGGAGATTATCAATTTTTTTTGGAAAAATAAGCTAGCAGAGAAGACACTGGAACTGCAATGACAGGACGTTTCGGCTGTTCTTCGGGAGGCACAGCAGAAATTCACCCAAGGAGGAGGAAACATGCTAATGGGATGACAAGGCATCCATGGTTGAGGAGGGATGTCAAGCTCAGCATGAAAGCAAAATAAACTGTTTGCAAATTGGTGCCGATTAGATGAAGCTAGAGGATTGGGAAGCCTTGAATAGCGAGATTAAACAATAAGGGGGTAGAAGATGAAATATGAGTGCAAGCTAGCTAGTAAGATGAAAGAAGATGGGAATCTTATTTTTTAATATTTAAAAGGTAAGAGAGAGGCAAAAATAGACATTGGACCACTCGTAAACGTGGTAAGAGCAGTGATAATAGGAAACAACGAAATTGCAGACGTACTGAATAGGGACATTGCATAAGTGTTCACCGTGGAAGACACCAGTGGGATGCCGGAGCTCCAGGATAATCAAGAGCCAGAGGTGAGCTTTGTGGCCGTCATTAATGAGAGGATCTTATGGGAGCTGAAAGTTGTGAAGGTGGATAAATCACCTGGAGCGAATGCACTACAACCCAGTGTTCCAATACAGATAGCTGAGCTCATTGTGGACGCATTGTTGGTGATCTTTCAGGAATCACTGGAAGAACGGAGGGTTCCAGAGGACGGGAAAGTTGCTAATATAACACCGCTGTTTAAGAATGGAGGGAGGCAAGAGACGGGAAAATATAGGCTGGTTAGCCTGACTTCCGTTTGATTTTAGATTGCATTATTAAACACCAAATCACGGAGGAGCTGGAAGTCCATGATAACAAAATTATAAATCGTCAAGGCTATTACAAGGGGAGGTCTTAGCGGACACATATGTGAGAATTATTTGAGGAGGGAACACGTATATTCAACAAAGGAGAACCAGTGGTTGTGATTTATTTAGATTTCCAGAAGGTCTTTGACAAGGTACTGCGTAAGATATTTCTAATTTAGTTAAGAGCCCATGGTGTATGGAGAACATCCTGGTATGGATAGAGGGTTTTCTGACTGGCTGAAGGCGGAGCGTGGGGATAAGGGAGTATTTTTCAGAGTGGTGGCCGGTAAATTGTGGTGTGCCTCATGAGTCTGTGCTCGGAACACATCTTCTCACAATGTATATTAATGATCTGGAAGACGGAACTGAATGCACTGTTTCTAAGTTTTCAGATGATGCAAAGATCTGGAGATGTTCAGGTGGTATTGTGGAAGCACGAGGGCTGCGGAAGGACTTGTACAGACTCGAAGAGGGGGGAAAGAAATGACAGCTGGTATGCAATGTTGGAAAGTGTTAGGTTGTGCACTTTGGAAGGAGGAATCGACGCACAGAATACCTTCTAAATGGGGACATACTTAGGAATTCAGAAGCACTAATGTTCTTGACATATTGTTCAAGATTGTTAAGGTTAACGTGCAGTTTCCGTCGCCAGTTACGAAGGCAAATGTAATCATAACATTCATGTCTAGAGGAATGGTTTACAAGACCAGGGATGTTCGACTGAGGCTGTATAAACTTTGGTCAGACAGCATTTGGAATGTTGTACACAGTGTTGGGCCCAGTACTAAAGTAAAGATGTGCGGGTCTTGGAAAGGGCCGAGATGATATTCACAAGAAAGATCCCGGGAATGAAGAATTTGTCATATGAGGGACGGTTGAGGACCATGGGTCTATTCCCGTTGGAGTTTAGAAGGATGATGGAGAATCTTGTTGAAACGTACAGGATACTACGCGGCCTGTGTAGAGTGTACATGGAGAGGATGCTTCCAGTTGCAGGAAAAATAGAACCAGAAGACAGAATATCAGACTAAAGAGACGATCCTTCATGGCAGAGAAGAGGAGAAATTTCTTCTGAGTGTTGAGCTCTGCCGCAGAAGGCTGTGGAGGCCAAATCACTGAGTGTCTTTGAGACAAAGGCAGACACATTATTGAATAATAAGTAGGTCAGCGGTGTTGGGGAGAAGGCCAGAAGAAAGGGAATGGCAAAATATCAGCCGAGTGAATGGCGAGGCAGACTCGATGGGCCGAGTGGCCTCCTTCTGCTCTTATGACTTATGGTCTAATTTATTTCGCTCGATATTTGTTTTTACTTGAAATTCTACATCAGCCCTTCCAAGTGGAGTGAACTAGTCACACGAAGAGCCCATTCGAACAGATCACCCGCTTCAATCAATAAAGTTTTCCAATGCATTAACATGTTGTGTACAGTAATTCACATTCTTTTATTGAATCACTAATTAAGAAGAATTGATGGAGGAGTTACTCATGCATTTCATTACGCGGATATATTTGAACCAAGGCGCCGGTTTGTCAACGACTATGTTAATTCCGCTGTTCAGGAACTCTTAACAAACAAGAAAATGTACACCATGCGTCCGTTGGAACCTGCGGTACTTGTACCAGTTCTGCTGAAGAGTCTGCAATTCTGAAGCGAAATGTAATAACATGTTCACATAGATAATAAACTTAGAAATATCACTATGACAAGTCTCCAACCTTATATTTTTTTACAGATGAACATCAATACTCTTTCCAGCAGAAACACAGCCTCAAACAAAAGGAAACCACCACTGCATAGAGACTGGTATTGATGAGACGATTGCAGCTTCCTTTTCGTACAGTTTCTTCACGCTATTTATTGGTTGCGTAATCCTGATCACATCGAGAGATAAGTAGAAGGTTTATCTTTGATGAGTATCTTAAATGTCGCGTGAAATAGGCATGCTTTAGACAAAAATAAGTGAATAAATGTTGAAGATAGAATAATTGTCTATCCCTCGGAGAGTGCTTTGCAATGCCTTGTTTCTCAAAGTGGTGGAAGTGGGATCATTGAATATTCTTTAAGTCCGTGGTTTATCTATTTTTTCAACATGATATCCGAAGTTATCTGCACTGGATGGTCATTGCTAAACTCAACAAAAATGGATCACCTATGATATTATTGAATGCCGGCACAGGTTCTAGAATGTTAATGACCTACTTATTTTCCTGTTTTGTCTATTCCAGTAATCGCAGTTCGTTGAGCTCCTGTTCAATGAGACAAACGTTTTTGCTGTGCATGTAGATGCTGCCATTCTGCTACTTTGTTTCCATTTTTACGTCATCCTGGGGAATTTTCCAGTCAATTGACGCGCCACGTCCTTCCGAGTGACAACACAAATGACATAACCAATATTTTTTATCGGATTTCCCGACGTCTTTGGCTCTTGGGTGTTAAATAATTACAGTCGCAAGATGAGTAAGTTGAAATTGAATTACTGTTTGATTATAACAAGGATGTGTTAAAATATGTAATAAATACAACTGGATAACAGCAAGTTAGTAACTGCTACGCGCTTTGATTGTCCATCCTCCACTCACAAACACAAAACAAACATGAGGGGGGTTAAAATATTGAGGATGCGGGTCAAAAGATTGCTTAAAATAGTGGTTTTTGTCTTGTTCACTAACAATACGCTTGCACGTCTCAGTCTACGTTCGCCAAGCTGTACTCAAATATCTCGGAGAAATCGTGCCCCTGCTTCATCAAACTTTCCTTTCAGCTTGTGGCCTGTCTTCAGTAATTGTATTTTAAGTAATGCAAAACCCACATGCTTAATGGGGAGAGAGGTAGCCGGTTATATCTGGAGAGAATTACGAATTACTGGATAAAATCAGTAGATTCTGATTTTTTTCTTTAAGCATCCTTTAATGGTGCTGGTGTAGATAGATTCGTCCATATTCCCTACCAGTTCACAAACATAGTGTTTCATTTTCCTTCCGCTTCCATTTGTGATACGTGCTTCGTTGTAAGTACATGTCCATATATCATCCTTGGATCACAAATAGAACTGCAAAAATGAGAGAAAGGGCGGAATATGGAAAGGAACAGAAATGTTACAGTGCATAGCAAATTCAATAGATGTTCTCTATGATAATGCTCAGAAAATAGTGAAAGAAGTAACCTCGGCAAACAAAATCTGTAACTGTATGTATCTAACCCGTTCACAGTCGTCTATTTAAATCAATTATTTGTTGAATAGGCTACCTTTTTCACTGTATTTCAACTTTTCACCTTTTAAGGAATAACGGAAGAGGAAAATTTTGCGATTCTTGAGGAAGTGAAACGTTTAGAAATCACAATGCAAGTTTGGCAGAGCATTCCGAATGCAATTGTTAACACTGGGAACATGTTGCAGTGAGCATACAGTTGCAGCGTTGACAGACAGCCATGCATCTTGGCATTGGTTTTCAGGGTTAAACTAACGCGCATGCCACAACCGTCCATTCAACGCCGCGAACGATAACCACCTGAGGCAACTCAACTCCTAATTCATCCGAAGTGTTCACTTTGGGGAGACTCACGACGGAACATGCACATCTGACCAAATTTTCAACACTTAGTACTACATCTCTGCTCTTGCACTACGATCTGTTTCAACGATTTATCTTGTATGGACGTTGGACACCTCCTCGTTTTACCAACGTATATGGACATTGGGAGAGTGTAGAAGATGTAACTGCTCATTTTTTAGTACTTTACTTAAGTTCACAGCGCTGGAAACCTGGCATTTTTCAATTCCCAGGAGAGCAGATACGTTGGCTATTTGATGAATTATTCCTTTTTAATGGGACGCTCATTCTTGGGGAAGTACTTTACAATAAATTGCCTCAACGTTAATTACGTTTGGAAACTAGGTGGCAGGGAAATAAAGTAATTGCACGTCAAATCAGAGGGATTGGGCTGAAGAGTAGCGGGGCGAAAAGAACGTCGGGTTCGTTTCACCGCCGGCGGTTTTCTCGTTGCACCGGCAGTGCACCTAACCCACAGGTTTCCGGGCGGCGTGGTTTGGCTAAAATACGAAATCTCATTGGTAGATGGCAGGAATGGAGTGCCCAGTTCATAGTACGTGTTTGGGAAAATTGAGAATGAATAGAGGCAGGGCGCAAACTAAGGCATCGTTCATTGGTCGATGCATCTGTTATCCAGACAACGTTTAGGCCAATACGTTTAATTTCCCTACTCTGCATTTTTTTTAATATGCGCGCTCTTCGAAAGAGATGGTAGTATATCGGGCAGAAAATGTCTTAAATAAATTAGCAAATTGCTGCACACCTGCATCCTTTAAAGCGTCTTGGCAGACTTGCAACTCTGGAATGGCAATACATGAGAGCTAAGCATGTTGTCAACATTCCTCAGAGAAATCCCTTCCCCGATCCCCCCTCCCCAACCATGCCCAATCATCGAACTCTCCACTACACTGTTTATCAATTGCAGCACATAAAATGGCGTTCGAAAACCGCTCAAGGTATTCCCATGCAGCGACTGCATCTCGTACGTTCATTCGTTGCATTCGAAGCACCACTGTCAAGGTCAACAGCACGGTTACACTCAATGTTCTATGATTCATATTCGTACATCTCGAAGCTCATGTTTGACAGCCATTGTGTATTGCGTTTTAAGTAAAAGCAAAAGTTAATAATTACACCGTGCTGGAATTTCAGGATAATTCCGAGCCAGGCTGTATTTGAGTGCAGGTCCGCAGCGAAATGCAACTTTATCCTAAGTCCCGTCGGTAGACTTCTCCAAATGATCAGCGGAATGGTGCTGAGTATGGTATTTGCATTGACTGTTTTTGAAAATTAAACTTGTATATAGCAGTGTAACTCACATATTTTTGGCGAGGTAAGACTCATTTACTTGTTTGCGGCATTGCATCTTGCCAATGAATGATATACGGGTGAAGCCATATATTTACAGAGCCTAATAAAATCAAAATAATAAATGCTGCTGAAAACTAGCCTTTCCGGGGGCATTTGAGGTGAGCAGCAGATGATCTAATTGCCGCTTCTCGAGTACTTTGTCCATAGTTTCCTATTTTTATTTAATATTCTCGGCGTCCCCAGGAGTATGCTCTTATTTCAAATAATAATTACAGTTCAGCTGGACATTACCTGTTTTTGCCTTCGTTCTGCCATTTTAACTTTTCATCATAAGTTTGTTCAAATATGTATGTTGCAGTTCAGAATGTTCCGATACATCCCAGATCTAAAGGTGTTTGATCATTCTTATTATGGTACTTTGAGTATGTTATAATCTCTCTATGTGCCACCAGCAGCACCATTCTTAGACATAATCAACCACATTTACGTTCCATCTGTCTTCTGTCCTCCACATGTTTGTCAATGTCTGGCCTTCTATCCGGCGGCATCGGTACATGAACCTCCTCACCCTCCACACAACAGTATCAATCTGCCCCATATGACGTTCTCTATCGATTTGACAAAGAGGCATCAATACTCGAAACGTTAGTTCTCGCATATGTCCATCGATGCTGTCAGACCTGCTAAGATTGCCTAGTATTTTGTTGCTGCTGTTTTTGTTTCAGATTCCGACATCCGCCATAATTTGCTTTTATATTCGAAAAATTAGTATGACTTCGCTAGCCTCGACTGCTGGTTCGTGATGCAAGGCCAGCTAGCAGCGGTGGTTGCATTTACCGTGCCACCTGAATTTAATCCCTTCACACATATCAACCAGGATAGAATGGTGGAGGAGGCCCGATGTGCCCGAAGGCCTAATTCTGCTCGTATATCGTATGAACCTGTGAACTATGACACTAAACACATTGCCTGAGGTGTGGGGAATGCGCTGGTTATATCACCAACACTCTGCTCTCCACTTCAAAGTGGAATGCAGAGAAGATTGTCCGACTCCCAAAGATTTACAGCACAACGCCCACGCTATCGATCAGCTGCCTCAATCCACCGTTGTTTCTGCAAAAAGGAGCCACCAATTTACTTTCATTTATTATCCTCCAAGAAAGTAGGCCCTTCAGAAAGCATTGATGGCCATTCACTTCGAAATGAATTTGGCCCTGATTGCGTTTTGTACACACCTACAGTGGTTTGTCGTTTCTTGCATCTGACGGCTAACTAGGTATCTATTCCGGAGTGTTAACCCACAATTAGGGCTTTTGGAGGGCGTTACCGTGTGAAAGCCAACTTGCTTGTCGACGTGAAAGCACAGCATGCTTTGAAGCGGGAAAATCGGACATGCTCACGAAGTTTCTGACGGAAATATTCTGAACCACCACAGCTACCAAATGTCCCTTCATTTACATATATATCAGCAAAGCTGTCATTTCATCCACATTATAATTGTAATAATAATAATAATCTATATTGCCACAAGTAGGGTTACATTAACACTGCAATGAGTTGCTGTGAGTAGCCCCTCTTCGCCACGTTCAGGCGCCTGTTCGGGTACACAGAGGGATAATTCAGAATGTACAAATTACCTAATCCGGAAGTATTTCGGGGACTTGTAGGAGGAAACCGGAACATCCGGAGGATACCCACGCAGACACAGGAAGTACGTGCAGACTCCTGGGACTCTGGATCTGTGAAGCAACAGTGCTACTACTGTGCTACCGTGCTGCTATTATACAATACAACATAATACAATCTAATAGAATATAATACAATGTAATATAATATTATATATATATATATATAATATATATATCAGAGAGAGAGAGTACTTCGGTTTAAGATGGATCAGTTGAATACCTCATGCACATGATTAGTTTACACTTTATATAGATTGTCATTGCGCTCGCGCTTTTTATGATCCTGTATCTGAAAATGTGCTCTCTCAACGCTGACCTATCAATCACTGGAATATGCTTCTACTGCAGCTAATGCTGACTGTATATTTCACCGAGTCGAATTGCAAAACGTCCAAGCGAATACAAAATAGACAATTTGAATTGAGCAACAACTCAATGGCCTATAAGTATTAAAAACTACCGGCGTCTTTTGCTTTGATTTTTTCGCCTGTTCCGGTGTCAATGTGAAAGAAAAGAATATAAAATGTATAATATTTTATGAGTTCGAGGAGTTGCATCACCGGTCAAATAACATTCCCAACTTGATGCTTGGTCGATTCAAGTTTATTAAAATTATTCGTCTGTCTGCGGAGCCGACTACTAGTTGAGGGCTATGCAACAAATAATGATGGCACATGATATATTGCGCCTAATTGGTTAGTTCGATTATTTTATATTTTGCGCAGTTTGGTTGTTTTGATTGAAGTAATCAGAATCTAAAGTCAGCCTTTCACCATTTAACTCGGGCTTGCGTTTATAGTTTCCTATTGAACAAAGAAACAAACATTTTCAAAATAATACGGCAAAACGACTGCCAAAAATAAATGCCCACCTAAATCTTTTCGAGATCTTTGGCAATCGTTCAGCTCTTTAATACATAAAATGAAAAGTCCAAATTGAAATATCAGAAAAATGCCTGGTGTCGAGCAACTTATATTGTATACTTCGAGAGATTATGGTTACTATAAGATGTGTTGATGTCATGACTTGAGTGTGCAGGGCAGAATTTCACAATTCGTAAAAATCAACAAACTGTGAATTGCGAGAAAGACCAATAACGTACGTTAAAATATCTTAGAGGTCCTGAGTAATGGGATAACACGTCACAGTTGATATTTTAGGGAGGCATATGAGTTGATCCATTTAGGCAAATAGGGCCAATGGACGACGTTGAACAACAATACAAGGCAGATTAATCTGTGGAGGGAAATGAGACGTATGTGCGTACAACCCCGTTGAACGAGGCAGAGAAAATCCAGGACGTAGTTCCTGAAGCACGCAGTATCTGGGATTTCTAAAATGAGCAATTAGGAACGAAAGCAAATAATTTGTGACAACCACACAGAAAGCGAAGTGTCTGCCTAACTTGGAAAATTGTGTCCATCTTTAGAGGTAACAGTTTTCAAGATCAGAGTACGTTAAAAGTCTTTGAGAATATTGTTTAGGGATGCTCAAGCACGAGGAAATATAGCAACGGGAGAGGACTGGGAAATATTGGGCCGCCCCACGGAAAAAAAACGGGGCTGAAATTAGTTTTGATGAAGCTATTAATTTTCATTAACGTGATCGAAATGCAAAATGTTTCACATTATAAATGGTCAGGAAACCGTAGACAATAATTTATTGTCAATTGGGGAATAACACGATTTCGTGGCTGAAGGAAAAATGTGCAGCGGATGAATACACTCCGGCATGTACTGCCTACGATTGTTTTTGAGGAATGCTCGTTAAATATAATTTGCAACACTGTTGCGAATGGTTAGAGGGATTGGAATAATTAATTATTCATTTAGACAGCGAGGTTCTGCATAAGATAATATAGTACAGCCTGCAATGTATTCGATCTACAAGAAATAACATTTTGATTTTTATTACAAAATCATAATTTCTGTTCCACTCGTGCAGTGTTCTCCCTCGCGGTTAGCTGCACAGGATAAACCTCCGAAGTAATGAGTGCGCATAGAGCTGTCTCCCTAGAATTGCCTGCTGAGCGGCACGGTAGCGCAGTGGTGAGTAATGTTGCTTCACAGTGCCAGGATCACAGTTCAAATTTCCAGCAATGGTCACTGTCTCCGCGGAGCCTGCACGTTCTCCACATGCCTGCGTGTGTTTCGTCAGGCTGCTCCGGTTCCTCCACAAGATCCGAAATACGTGCTTGTGAGGTGAATTTCACTTTCTGACCTCTCCCTCAGTGTATGCGAACAGGTTGCCGAATGTGGCGACTGGGTTCTTTTCATATTGATTTAATTGCAGTGTTAATGTAAACCTACTTGTGACAATAAAGATCATTACTATAATATGTTGGAGGCGTGAGTAAATCCCTGGTGAAGAAGAACTCATTGTTATTCTTGACTCCGAATATGACTGATGTGCGAGATTCGGGATTAGCAGACTGGTTGGCACTTACAACATCCGTATCATTATCGGATAACAGCGCGTTAATCGCTTTGTAGTTTAGGTTTCTCTGTTGGAAACTTCTACAGTCTCTGACACAAACCAACGAGGTGATAACCAGTATGTAATGTCAATGGGAAATTTGTTTATGATAGCTTCACCCACGACACGATTCAAGGAATCCTTTCATGCATTCATGCATTCCTTTCATGATGTCCTTTTTTAGCTTTGTGCAGTAACTTAGGAATCAAAATCACGTGTAATAAATGTCTGCGTTTTGATTTTCAGTTCGCAACAATTCACACACTTATGCCCTCCCGATTGAAAGGTGATAAATACATTTTACAGTTATGAATTCCTGGAAACACCAATCCTGCTCCCTCTGCACATTGCTACTCGCCAAACTGAATGTGAAATTGCTCAGACATAAATAAGTAAATGCGTGACATATAAAGCGTGCCCGTCCAGTTGCACAAGAAGAAGTCTAATCTTACCTGCAAGGGTAAAAATCATAACTTCAATGACAAGAAAGGAAGACAATTTATTTGTTGGTTCTATTGCAGGAAGAAAAGTCGTTAAATAACCGTACATAGCTCCTCCTTCTTCGGTGTTCTGCTGTTCACATGGGTACGCGAGCGAGAGTCTGCGGATGATTTCCAGGGTTCCTTAAAAGCCTTTAAGCAAAAGAAAAACAATCATTTTATAAAGATACCACCGCTTTCTACCTGATTGGACCACTTTTTTCTTACTGATTGTCCAGGTTCCAAGGGAAAAAAGCATCAGGAAGGGACAATGGAACGATTCCAGACACGATATGGCTATCTATCAAAAGTGGCAAGTGTGCTCAAAAGCGGCGCTCTACAGTAAATAAATGTCATGGTTTTTTGGACTGTGACGCGGTATTATCTCAAAACTGAAAACCACATTAGGTATAATGGTCATTGACCATCAAGGCAATACACTGATACCTGAGATGACAGAGGAGTGTATGTAACGGCAAATAGAAGCATAGTGGTAGTTCGGCCACAGTCTGTGCAGTGTCTGCATGTTCTCCCTGTATCTGTGTGGTTTTCCTCTGGTTGGTCCAGTTTCCTCCCACATGTCCCGAAAGACGTGCTGTGAGGTAATTTTAACGTTCTCACTTCTCCCGGAAAATGCGCTGCAATGTGGCGACGAGCGCCTTTTCACTATAACTTCATTGCAGTGCTAATTCATGTCTGCTTGCGAAAATAAGGTTAATTACTTAATTAATTTTGAAGTTGATTGCATGTATAATGCATAGTTACTCTGATTGCAGGCAAAATACGTTTTGACGTCAGCTTTCCTTTAATCAATTTAAATGTTAGTGTCTTAGAATCTGCTTTCCCTGACCTTTTTTTATTTTTTCTGTAAAAAAGCAAATGAAACTTAACGTGTACACGACGTACAGCGGAAATATTAGCCTTGTAAGTAAAATCGAATTAGCCAACAGCGCAGTGTCAATGGACACGTCATGAGGTAGAAATGTGGATATGTTGTGTCTGGAATGGTATAGTTCATTGTTCGTTGAAAACCCTGCACTCTATCTGCTGTTAACTGCTACAGTGCTACCTCTCTTTCGGACAAAACAACAATAATTGTTCACAATTACTTTCCACGTACATCGGAGTAGTGGTATTCATGGGGAAAAAACGGCACGCCATGAAACATTAAGTCCACAACCGGGAATTTATCTTACATTCCGTGCCGGGCTTCCCCAGATGTTTGCTTTACATAAAAGCTGATAACATTTAAAAAATGTAGTAAAGTGAAGACGACTCCGGACTTGCATAACGTGTCGAATTTAATTGCGTCAATTCAATACCTACATTAATGATTTCAGTTTTGGATAGTTATGTATACCGAACTATAACATGTAGAAAGTACATTATATGCCCAACCTAACATGTTCTAATTCACTGTAGTTAGAGCTACCGAACGTAATTATGGCAATAGATTGCTACTGCCCAATTCAATGTCATCAAATGAAAATTGTTTATTGTCACAAGTAGCTTCAAATGAATTTACTGTGAAAGCCCCTAGTCGCCACATTCCGGCGCTTGCTCGGGGAGGCTGGTACGGGAATTGAGCCGTGCTGCTGGACTGCCTTGGTCTGCTTTCAAAGCCAGCGATTTAGCCCGTATAAACCAGCCCATTGCCAGCAACAAAATTCTAATATAATATGAAAGACCCTGAACAATGACACTGTGATAAATTCGATGGTAAGAATCTAATGGATGTTTTAAGCGGGCATTACGACGCAGCAAACATCTGCTCTGCAAACCAAAGCAAAGCGGCTTAAAATCCATTATATATTTATAAACAGATTAATAATCCAGGATTGTATTTTACCTAAGGTACTTTACAAACACTGGGCCACTTGCATCATTGAAAGTAAAACGATCGAATGG
This sequence comes from Scyliorhinus canicula, assembly GCF_902713615.1. Taxonomy (NCBI): domain Eukaryota; kingdom Metazoa; phylum Chordata; class Chondrichthyes; order Carcharhiniformes; family Scyliorhinidae; genus Scyliorhinus; species Scyliorhinus canicula. Next base: position 76,221,432 of record NC_052157.1, read on the forward strand.
AAATTTAAGAAAGCAACAAATAGTGTGGTCACCTGAATCTTTTATGCTACTTTGGCATTTTGCTTAGCGCTGGAATGGATAATGTAACAGTTTTACACTTTACTGTTAAATAATTATGTTTGTAATTAGCCTTTCAACTTCTTAAAACTCCCTCATTTGGTAAGGTGTCACATTCTAGCACATGTCCAATCGGCAATTAAACAGCAGAGGAGATTGATACAAATAAGAAATAAATGAACTGCACAGAAACAAGCATGTTGGCCCTTCACAACGGTGCGACCATGCTGTCCGTTTTAATTAAAACTTTCGACATCTCCGGGGCTCTTATCCCTCTATTTCCACCCTTCTCATGTATTTGTCAAGACGCCATATAAAGGTTCCTATCGTACCTCCTTCCGCCTTGAACCTCAGTCAGCGAGTTCCAGCACCCCTACCCAATGGTATACTACTCTCGCAAATGGCCTCTACACATTGCTCCTCGTACCTTAAAGCTTTGTCCCATAATAATTGATTCTCACTTCCTTGGTAAAAGGTTCTGACTGTCCACTCTGTAAATGCACCTCATAATTCAGTAGAACTGTCGGTAGCCCCTCAATCTGCGGAGCTCCAGTGAAAACACACCGAGTTGACCTTAGCTTCATCATAGTTAGTGCCCTCCATACCATGGAACATCCTCGTAAGCCTCATCAGTACGCGCTCCAAAGCTTGCACCCACTTCTCACTCGTGGTGTGACCTACATTCAACGTATATTCCAAGCACGTCCGATCTGAGGCTCGATACATCTGCAACGTGATTTGTAGGTTTTCATTTACTCAATGCCCCGGGCGATACAGGCAAGCATACAATTTGCATTCCTGAATACATTCTCTACTTGCGTTGCCACTTTCAGTGACTTGTGGGCCTCTGCACCCTGATCTCTCAGTGTCAATACTTTTAGGAGTTCTACCATTTACTATATATTTCCCACCAGTATTAGACCGTCCAAAAAGCATTGCCTCACGTTAGTCCATATTAAAGTCCATCTGCCATCTCTCCGCCCAAGTCATAAACGATCTTGTCATGGGTGAGTCCAAATTCCCTAACATTGACTGGAACCTCCTAAGTGCAAATGGTTTTAATGAAGCAGAGTTTGTCAGGTGTGTACAGGAAGGATTCCTGCCTCAAAATGCAGATGGGCCGATTGGGGAAGGCCAGACTGGACACGAGACGGGGTGTAAGATGCCACGGTGAGGAGCGTTTCGGTGACAGTGACCACAACTCCTTGACCTTTCCCACAGTCATGGAAGGGATATGAACACACAGTATGGGAAGTTATTTAACTGGGTGAGGGGACATTATACTGCTATTAGTCAGGAACTGAGGAGCATGTTCTTGGGGAAATACAAACAGTAATTGGGGATTGTTTAAGGAACACCTGCTGCGAGTGCTGAATAGTTTTTGTCCCACGAAGACGAGGAAGGATCTGATAAGGTGAAGGAACCTTGGATGACAGGATAAGTGGAGCTTCTCGGCAAGAGGAAGAAGGAAGCTTATGTAAGGATGAGGAAGCAAGGATCTGACTCGACTCTATAGGGTTACAAGATAGCCAGAAAGGAACTCAAAATGGATTGAGGAGTGTTAGAAGGGGCGTGTAGAAGCCCTGGCGGGAAGGTTTAGTTAAAACCCCAAGGCGTTCTATACACATGTGAGAAATAAGAGGATGATCAGAGTCAGAGTAGGACCGATCAGGGATAGTGGAGGGAACCTAAGGCTCGAGTCTTAAGAGATTGAGTAGGCCCTAAATGAATACTTTGCTTCACTAGAGACAGGGAACTGGTTGCCCATGAGAACAATGTGATCCAGTTTAACAACTCGAACAAGTTGACACTAAGAAGGAAGATGTGCTGCATCTTTTGAAAAGCGTCAGGATAGATAAGTCCCGTGGGCCCTGACGGGATGTACCAAGGTTACTACAGGAATCGAGACAGGAAATTGCTGCGCCGTTGGCCATGATCTTTGCGTCCTCACTCTCCACTGGAGTGATACCGAATGATTGGAGGGAGGCGACTGTTGTACCCCTATTCAAGAAAGGGAATAGGAAAATGCCTGGGAATGACAGACCCATCAGTCTTACGTCAGTGGTGAAAAAATATTGGAAAGGATACTGAGAGATAGGATTGATAATCATTTAGAAAAACATAGTTTCTGTAAAGGTCAGGGGCAGATCATGCCTCACATGCCTCATTGAATTCTTTGAGGATGTGACGAGAGACATTGAGGAAGGTATGGCAATTGATGCGGTGTGTATGGATTTCAGCAAGTCATTTGATAAGGTTCCCATGCCAGGATCATTCAGAAAGTTATGCGGCATAGGATACAGGGAAATTTGGTCGTCTGTAAACACAATTCGCTGGCCGAAAGAAGGCAGCGAGTGGGAGTGAATGGAAAATATTCCGCCTGGAGGTCGCTGACCGGTGGTGTCCCGCAAGGATCTGTTCTGGGGCCTCTGCTCTTTGTGTCTTTTATAAATGACATGGACGAGGAAGTGGAAGAGCTGGTTAGTAAGTCTGCCGATGACACAAAGGTTGATGGAGTTGTAGATAGTGTTTAGGGTTGTTGCAGGTTACAACAGCACATTGACAGGATGCAGAGCTGTGCTGACAAGTGGCAGATGGAGTTCAACCTTGTTAAATGTGAAGCGATAGCATTTACAAGGTCGAATTTAAATGCTGAATAGAGTTAAAGCCAGCACTCTTGGAAGGATGGAGGACCAGAGGGATGTTGGGGTCCACGAACATAGATCACTCAAAGTTGCCACCAACGTTGATAGGGATGTTAAGAAGACGTGTGTCGGCTTTCAATAACAGGGGGATTTAGTGTAAGAGGCGCGAAGTTTTGCTGCAGCTTTATAAAACTGGAATTAGACCACACTTCGAATACAGTGTCCAGTTCTAGTCGCCTCTTTATAGGATGGATTCTTTGGGGAGGGTTGAGATGAGACTTACCAGGATACTGCCTGGACTGGAGGGCACGTTTTGTGAAGAAATATTGAGAGAGCTAGGGTTTTTCTCACTGGAGCGAAGAAGCCATCGCGGTAGGTTGATAGATGTGTACAATGTGATGAGTGGTATGAATAGAGTGGACAGTCTGAGACTTTTCCCCGTGGTGGAAATGGCTGTCAAGAGGGGACATAATTTTTAGGTGATTGAAGGAAGGTGTAGGGGAGATGTCAAAGGTAGGATCGTTACACAGAGAGTGGTGTGTGTGTGGAATGCACTGCAGCAGAGATGGTGACGTCACAGTGATAGGAACATTTTAAGCGACTCTTAGACAGACACATGGACAGCGGTAATTTGAAGGATGTAGGTTAGTTTTTATCCTAGATTAGGATAAATGATCGGCACAGAATCGCGGGCTGAAGAGCCTGTACTATGCTGTGCTGTCCTACGATCTGTGTTCTATTTCTATCTATATCCCGATGAATCCCCGGACAGTCCTAATCGCGATCCACAATTTCTCGAACATGTGTGTCATCCGTACTTACTAAGGAGATCAATTATATTTCCCTGCAAATCATTTATATATTGTATAAATAACAAATGTCTCAGCATTTATCCCGGTGGAACACCGCTAGTCACAGCACTCCATTGTGTAAAACTCTCTTCCCCTGCCACCTTCTGCTTTTGATGACTCCAATGCGACTTCACCTTCTGTACCAGACTGCCAAGAAGGACTTTGTAAAAGTCAATGCAGAAACAATCCACTGCTTTACCTTCACCCATCAACTTCGCCTCTTCCTCAAAAGCCACTGAAAAGTTAGGAAGGCACGACCACCCCTTCAGAATACCATACAGGCTCTCGGTAATATATCAATTTGCTTCCAAATGTGAGTATATCCTGTTGCGAATAATCCTTTAAAATAATTTCCCCTCCACTGATGTACGGCTCACTGGCCTTTATTTCCCTGGATTTTCAAAAATCATGAACCTTGGAACAATACGAGTTATTCACCAGTCGTCAAGGACCTCATTTGGTGCCAGTGACGATACAAACATTTTTCGCAAGGCGCCAGCAATTTCCTCTCTTGCCTCCTTCAATTCTCCGGGGTAATTTCCATCAGGCCCTGGGGACTTACCTGCCTGAATGTTTTTTTTCAACACGCTCAAAAATCCTCTTGTGTGATCTCAATTTGTCGAAGATATTTACACACCCTTCTCTAGGACTAATCATCCACGAATCATTTCGTTTGTAAAACACTGATGCAAAAATTTCAATTAGTGCTACACTCACTTCCTCTGGCTCCACACGTAGTTTATCTCCCCTTTCCTTCAGTGTGCCAATCCTATCCCTGCAGACCCCCTGCTCTTTAAATACGTATAATAAGCATTGTGAGTTTCCTTAGTCCTGTTTGAAACGAATTTTCGTGGCCTTTTAGCATTGTTGACAGCTTGCTTAAGTTTCTTTCCTACTTTCTGTATTTATGATTTGCTTCATCTGTACCGAGATTTTTTAGCACTACAATGTTTATTTTATTTACTTTTGGACAAGGCTCACAATTTCCCTCACTTCCAAGGTTGCCAAAACTTGCCATACATACCCTTGCTCTGTTCACCAGGAACAATGCGGTGCTGAATCACTCTATCGACAGACATTTGAAAGGGCTCCCACATGCCAGCTGTGATTTACCCTCAACCATCCGCTCCAACGTAGATTCTCAGTTCCGTATTAATACTGCGAGAAATAGCCATCCCACAATAAAGACATTCAGCCGAAGGACCTAGTATTATTTTGTCCAACAGTAAACTTATATTTTACTGAATTGTAGTCACTGTTTCTGATCTGCTGTCTCCAGCAATTTAGACCAAATGGTCTGGCTCATTCCGCAAAGCAACTGCAGCATGGTAACATTCCGTTGGAATTATTTATATATTGTTCCAGAAGCCCTCATGAATGCTCCTTGCAAACACTGTCACACCAAAAACCCGATCTCTGAGTGAGTCTCAGTCAAACTAGGAAAAGTTAAATTCACCCATCACATCAGTCTTGTTCATTATTACACCTTTCGAACATCTGCAGACATATCTGCCTCTTCTACCTCCCGCTGGTTGTTGGGAGTCTTGCAGCAAACCCATAACTTTGACAGCCCTTCGTATTCCTGAGCTCAACCCATATTGTCTCGTTGCATGAGCTCTCTGAGGTATTCTCTCGCAGTACAGCTGTGATATTCTCTTTAACCAGTAATGCAACTCCCTTATCCCGTTTACATCCCCCTCTATCCCACCTGAAACAGCGAAATCTGAGAGCGTTTAGCTACGAATCCTGTCCCTCCCTCAGCCAAGTCTATGTAATGACAGGAACATCATATTTCCAATCATCAATCTATGCTCTACGGTCATAAGCCTTGTCTGTTTACTTTTTGCTTTGAAACAAATACACTTCACACCACCAGTCCCGTTGTGTCGGCAACATATCCCTGCCTGCTCACCGTATCCAGCTGGCCCTATTCTCTAATTCCCACTCAGTTATTTTCACCTTCCGACCTATTTCACCGGTCCCCGACCCCCTGCTAGTTTATCATGGATCGCATGGTTGTGAGGAGTGCAAGGGGGGGGGGGGGGTCAACATGCGCGTATTAAACCACCAAACCCCGCGGCAAGGATAGTATAGCTTTCAAGTTTAGATGCAATCCGTCATTCCTGTACAAGTCCCACCTACCCGCGGAAGGGATGCAGATAGAACATAGAACCGTACAATACAGCCCCTGTGCCCCAAAATGTTATTCCAAACTAGTCTGAAAATAAGATCAAATCAAACCTACTCCCAATCACTCTAATGCACTCCATATGCCTATCCAATAATCGTTTGAATGTTCCTAAGTGTCTGACTCCACTACCATAGCTAGTAGTGCGTTCACGCTCCCAATCACCCTCTGTAAAGAATCTACCTCTGACATCCCTCCTATATATTCCCCATGACCCTTATAGTTATGCCCTCTTATCTACCCGAGGAAAATACGCTGAACGTTCACTCCATTATCCACCTCATCATCTTATACACCTCAATTAAATCACCTCTCATCCTCCGTCGATCCAATGAGAAAGCCCAACTCCCTCAACGTTCCTCAAAAGACCTACCCTTCAATCCAGGCCAGCATCCTGGTAATTCTCCTTTCCACCCGTTCCCAAGCGTCCACCTCCTTTCTGTAAGGAGGAGACTAGAACTGCACACAATACTCCAAATGTGGTCAAACTAATGTGTGTCTAGTTGCAGCATAAGCTCACGGCTCATAATGCAACCCGCCTGTTAATAAATGCTAACGCACCACACGCTTTCTTCACGGCTCTCTCCAATTGGACCTCTGGACATAAACACTGAGATCTCTCTGCTATTCCACATTCTTGAGAAACCTGCCGTTAACCGTGCAATCACATTCAAATTTGTCCGACCGAAATGAATCATCCCCCACTCATCAGGGTTCAATTCCATCTGCCTGTTGACAGCCCATTTCTGCATCCTATCAATGTCTTATTGCAGCCAACAGCCCTCCACAATATCCACTACTCGACGAATCTGGTGTATCAGAAATCTACTGAGCCCAACCTTCAACTCCATCATCCAAGACATTGATAAGAGCCACAAAAGCAGAGGACCCAGCATGATCCCTGTGGTACACCGCCGGTGAATGTGGCTCCAGGTGAGAATTTACCATCTCCCTCCACCCGTCATAGCCAGTTATTGTTTCAATCGGCCAAATTTCCGTCTGTGCCATGCCTCTTACTTTCTGCATGAGCCGACCATAGGGCACCAAAGTCCATGTATACGACATCAACTCCTCTACTTCCTCTGGTGTAGCTAGTTACCTCATCAAAGAATACAATCCAAATTGTGAGGCAAGACTTACCACTCACAAATCTAGATATGATGAACCAGATATCTGAAAGACACCCTCTGCCGCTCAGCCTCCCTTTAAACTGTACTATCTTTCTGTTTCTAGCCTCACTACCACGCGCTGCATGGAATAAATGCGTGATTACCAACACAGATGTATTGTTTGTAAACTTTCTACTAAACTACTTAAACTTCTCCTGCACGACCTCGTCACAATATCTGATGATGCCGGTCTTCGCAATCTGTAGCACAATCTCAGGCTGTTCAAACTTTTACTTCAGAATGTCCCACGCCCGTTCAGAGATATCCTGGACCCTGGAATCAGGAAGGCAATATGCCACACTGGAATTTCTTTCTCGACAACAGAAGCGCATATCTGTTCCAATCACAACAGAGTTCCCTAAAACTATTAATGTTCTCCAGTTTGTCCCTCTCAGTTTATCCACAGAGCCAGCTGTGGTGCCACTGCTCAGGCTGCTGCTGCCGCCGCCCGCCCACCCCAACATAATCCAAATATATGTTGTTTTTGGACTAGGAAAGTCAGGTAATTCATGCATGACTGCCTGCGCCTTCTAACGGTCAACCCAACTATGTTCCGTCTCTTTTGAATGTAACCACGTCTCTAAATGAATGAAATGAAATGAAAATGAAATGAAATGAATGAAAATTGCTTATTGTCACGAGTAGGCTTCAAATTAAGTTACTGTGAAAAGCCCCTAGATATCCTGCCTATGGCGCTTTTCCGCCACTTGCATGATTCCGAGTGAATCTAACCATTCTTCTAAAACATCCATGCAGTGTGTCAGGAACCGTAATGAGTGCACATCCTGCAGATTTAATTGTCACGAATGCTGGAAGCATCACTGACATCCCACATGTCACATCTGAAGCATTTGCCTCCTCTAACTGCTATTTCGCGAACGAATTCCAGTGATTAACAGAAGAAACAATACTTATTAAGTTAAATTAGTTGCCGTTAACTATAGCATCCTCGGCAGTAGATTCCTACTATAAATGAGTCACTTTATTTTCTCAGTTTTGTTCCCCAAACTGTTATCCTGTTCATTTTTTTCAGTTCTAGTTATTTTTACACAGTCCCTCACTTCAGTTACCGCGAGGGATGTTCAGCTGACCAATTTCCTGTGATATCACTGTGTTGTTTTCTTGAATCCGAATCCGGAGTCGAACAGTTCCTGAAACCTGGGAAAGGCTGATTCCCGCAGGTCCGTTATTCTCTCCACCCTAAAAAAGATTCAGGCCCTGATTCTCCGGCTGTCTGTATATACTCCCCCGTGCCAAGCTGTCCCTCGCAGATTTGGTGTTCTTAATCATGAAAAGCAGGCCTGGAGCTGCTGACGATAGCTTGACTGATAGCTGCCAGATGTTCATCTGGAATTCGCATTGCAGACTGATGCGGATCAAGAAGAACACAGAACAAAGAAAATTACACCACAGGAACAGGTCGTTCAGCCCTCCAAGCCTGCGCCGACCATGTTGTCCTTCGAAACTAATCTCTTCTGCACTTCCAGGGTCCGTATCCCTCTATTCCAATCCTTTTCATGCGTTTGTCAAGATGCCCCTTAAACGTTACTATCGTCACAGCTTCCATGACCTCCTCTGGCAGCGTGTTCCAGGCGCCCACTACCCTCGGTGTAAAAAACTTAACTCATACATCTCCTCTCAACCTTACCCCTCGTACATTCAACCTATGACCCACAGTAATTTACCCCTCTACACTGGAAAAAAGTCCCTAACTATCCACTCTGTCTATGCCCCTCATAATTTTCTAGACCTCTATCAGGTCGCCCCTCAACTTCCTTCATTGACGTGAGAACAACGCAAGTTTATGCAGCTTATCCTCAAGGCTAATGCCCTCCTTACCAGGCAACATCCTGTAAAATCGCTTCTTCACCTTCTCCAAAACCTCCACATTCTTCTGGTAGTGTGGCGACCACAATTCATCACTATACTCCAAGTTGGCCTCATGTTCTATACAGCTGCTGCATACCTTGTCATTTTTTATATTCAATGCCCCGGCCAATGAAGGAAAGCGTGCCGTATGCCTTCTTGACTATCTTCTCCACCTGTGTTCCCCGTTTAAGTGACCTGTGGACCTGTACACCAAGATATCTCTGACTCACAGCAATCAATATAACGATACTCAACTGCATGGACTTGGTAAACTTCATAGGCAAAGGACAGAGACCTATTCAGAAGGAAGTCAACTTAATGACTGTAATGAAGGTACGTTGCAGAGTTACTCAAACGTTATTTACATTCTATGTGTTTAGTGCTGGCCCCGGTCTCCACGAAAACCTTGGCGTCAATTGAACTCTATACTACACAAGAACAGTACCGCTAATTTAACTAACAATATTATAAACTGTGCTTGTATTGCCCTGTGAAACGAGTTAACTGCATAGTGTTTTTGCAAAGAATAGCTGGAAGTTGATTTGCTTGCTGAGTATCTGGGACCATTAAAGAAACGGTCGGTTTCAGTTTCAGCAATTATCCTCTGGGCACTCTATCGTACCCACCATGATACGAGGGACTGGGGAGGTTGGAAGATGGATTAGACGGAACATGATGAACTGCAATACAGTAGGTGTTTTGACTGCAGTGGTTGACAGAATGGAGGCAAGCAGTCGCAGGGAAACTTGAAAATGAGGAAATGCTCGTCTATTCAGCACCACGGATGACGTTCGACAGGAAAATAGTGCTACTCTCCTGAGAAGGATTATCAGAATTCCTTATTGCTCATGCTATGCACGCAGTATTAAGTAACGTTTTGAAACTTACCCGTCTTTATATTTTCTGTGATCAGGTGCAGAAAATATAAACATAAAGAAGGTGATAGGTGATATCACTGTGGAAAAAAATTATCTGCATTAAATATGATACATTTAAGAGCGATTAATGGCTCTATCCGTCATTTACAGTTAATGAAGAATATAAATATAAAATAGAAGCAATCAATTCGGGCCTTCGAGGTTGCTCCACAATTCGTTTTGATCATGCATAATTCTGGAACCTAATCAAGCACCTTAGCCCACTTCTACATATTGGTATCCATAGACTGCTATGTTCTTAACTTCCAAACTTCACCACCCTTGCAGGAAATTATGATTTCCTAACCGAAGTAGCAAGTGACATATTTGTTACCTTCATATATTGAATGCCTGTTCTAAACCACTGCCAGATGAAACAAGAACATTCTTGCATCATATTTGCCCAGCACTGCTTCAATTACTTCTCCTCTCATTCTGATACATGTCAGTCAAAACAGACCCTGCCGAACCAATATCTACTCAAATGACAATCCAGCCATCCTAGGAATTAGTCTGGTGAGCTTTCGTTGCGTTCCGTCGATGGAAAGAACATAATTTCTTAGCTAAGCGGAATTTAACTGTGTATAATAATCCTGGCGAGGTATCACCAACATCCTCTGAAAAGTGTGGCTGCATTCAAGCCCGCTTGCAATGATACAACAAATTACATTTGCTTTGCTCACTGCTTGCTGTAACATCATGCTTGTTTTCATTGGCTGGTGCACATGGATAAACAACAGTTCCCAACATTTCCCAGTTGAATAATATTCTGCCATTACGTTTCTCCAGCAGGGATGGATAACGGCATGCGTATCTGGGTTTCCCTCCTATTTGTCCGTTCACTCACTTGTCTCAACCACGGCAAATCTTCTTGGCATCTTTGTTACCATTCACATCACCAACAAATCTCGTATAGTCAGAAAACATGGAAAGATTACATTTAATGATTTCATCCTAATATATGATATAATTTGACAATATTTGGGACTCAAGCAGTGACCATGCCGGATCTTTAGTCACGGCCTGCCTGTCATAAACATATCTATTTACCTCTACTATCGGTTTCCTGTTTTCTACCACTCTCAGTTAATACTTCGAAGTACATTTATTTTAACATTTTCACTCTCCTAATCCTTGACACTTTACCGAAATGTTTCTGAAAATCCGATGTCCACGTGCCACTCGTGCACGCTTATCTTTTCTACTGGTTACGTTCTCAAAATCTCCTGTTCGGTGGTCAAGAACGAATATCTTTTTAAAATCCTGTTACACCTTTCTATGTGTCCTGTTGTCACATCATTAATAGCACGCCTCAGCCAATTCCAGGCTGGTGACGTCAGGCTCACTGGTTTTTTATTCTATGTTATTTTCACTGACAACCCATCTTTCTTTGAATAGCCAACAGCAGTTCGGACAAAATATGATTTCCATGGCCACCGAATTCACTATATTGGAACGCCGATGATAAGGCTCTATTTTTTATTCACTTATAGTCCCATTATTGTGCCCTGAAATATTTTTTGATGGAAAGCGAACTTTCGTCAATTCCTCACGAAGCCCTTGCTTAAGCAAAGCTATTTGTGAATACAGAACTATAGTAGATGTTTAATTGCACAATACTGAGCGTGTTCTGCGCCATAAGTCCTCGCATGTCGACTGAAGTGGACCAAAATTTATCTTTGCTATTTTTATATCATTGTAAAAGCCTTTGCTGTGTGTTTTCTATGTCAGTCGGAAAATAATTCTCATACTCACTACCTAATCAATTCCTGGATCCTGCTTTGCTGAATGCTGAATTGCCAGAAATCGTTAATCTCGCTACATTTTCTTGCAACTTCATACGAACCATATTTGGAGCGAATATTATCCTCAATTTATGCTGCTTGATTTGTGTGGGCTCTTTTTCGCACAGTACTTTTTTTCTCCAGGACGGAATGTATAAGCCCTGCAATGCAACAGTCCATTCTTTAGATTGCCCTGTTCTACCGTTTTGCATTTTAATGAAGTTGCCTAATTTACCTTACCGAACATCATGAATTGAGTTTCCCAGATTTAGATCAGGACCGCGGTTTATTATCCAGCACATGCATATTCCGTCCAAATGAAAAATTAAATCATGTAGTAGTCATGATTCGCTAAGCACTCCCCACAACCTTCTAAGTGATTACACACTTCTCATTGCATAGCACAAATGCGTTGAGCATCTTTTTGTTTGATTTGTCTCGACATACTGCTCCAAACAATACAACTTGTACACGTTCCTCGAATCCATCTGCAGCAATATTAATGCTGATTTATTTACCCAATCTACATGTGGGTTGAAATCTCCCACGGTTCTGAAGCGCCCTTGCTACATGCATCTCTGAGTTGCTATTTGCTATCAATCACGTCCTTACCACTGCAGTTTGAGGACTTGTAGAGAACTCCCAGTAATTGTTTACTCCCATGATTGCTGTTTAGTTCCACCAAGCCCGATTCTGGATTCAGGTTTTATGAACCAACATCAGAGCACTGATGTCACCATTCAGTGAGAACGACTCTCCATCATCTCCTGCTTGCTATCTGTGATATTAATTGGGGAAATTAAGAATCGGTAATGACATTTGGATCAAGGAATATAAAGCTGGGGGATTAGGAAAACATGATGCCATGCAAATTTGTAAATAAATCGAAAAATAAGATTGATTGGAGGAAAACAATGAATTAAGGGCTGTTCGGGGCGCAGTGATTAGACCTGGGGCTACAGCACTGAGGACTCGGATTCGAATCCCGGCCCTGGGTCCACTGTCCGTGTGGAGTTTGCACATTCTCTGCATGTCCGTGTATGATAGAATTTACAGTGCAGAAGGAGGCCATTCGGCCCATCGAGTCTGCACCGGCTCTTGGAAAGAGCACCCTACCCAACCTCCACCCTATCTCCATAACGCAGTAACCCCACCCAACACTAAGAGCAATGTTGGACACTAAGGGCAATTTATCATGGCCAATCCACCTAACCTGCACATCTTTGGACTGTGGTAGGAAACCGGAGCACCCGGAGTAAACCCACGCACACACGGGGAGGATGTGCAGACTCCGCACAGACAGTGACCCAAGCCGGAATCGAACCTGGACACTGGAGCTGTGAAGCAATTGTGCTATCCATAATGCTACCGTGCTGCCCGTGTGCATGTTTCACTCCTGCAATCAAAATATGTGCAGGTTAGGTGGATTGGCCACGCTAAATTGCCCTTATTTGGAATCAAAAATTATTGGAACTCTGAATTAAACATTTCACTTTAAGTTTTAGATTGAAGGGCAGTGACACATGTGTTGCCAAAGGCTGGCTCCACACGATGGAAAACATCAAACTAATGAAAGGTACTGCAAAGCACAATTTGTTGGGAACAGGCAGACGGACACAATCAAATCGAACTTCACAGCCACAGCTAGTTGAAGTAAAAAATATCCAAAAATAATTAGAAGCTGTATCTTTCGCTGACAAGGAGGAATATGTTTCCAAATTTCGCCTCATGTCCTCTGTATGGTTATTAATTTCTGGATGGTGCTGATAATGTTACAATATATGCCATTTAACATGGGGAAAAAGGGCACCTGCAGAGTTCATGGAACCTGGAGCGTCGGAACCAAGGGATAATTTAATGGAATATGGCATCTGGAGCCGTTAATTTACTTTCATAAGCTAGTGTATTTTCTTTTTGTACATTTTTACTTCCGTGCGTTTTTTTATAATTTCCTTTTACGTGAATAAATATGCCTCATTAATTGTCCATGCAACGGCTGGACATTTTTTCCCTGCTTTAAATCTGTTCCTTACAGTACAGAAGATTTAATTAAGAAGACTTACAACACCAAGTTAAAGTCCAACAGGTTTGTTTCAAATACTAGCTTTCGGAGCACAGCTCCTTCCGAAGGTTGAGTAGTGCTCCGAAAGCTGGTGTTTGAAACAAGCCTGTTGGACTTTAACCTGGTGTTGTAAGACTTGTTACTGTGCTCATTCCAGTCCAACGCCGGTATCTACACATCATAACAAATTGAAAACATACACGAATACGAACTCTTCATTGCAAAAAATCGAATACGTTTGGATATTAATTTCCCAGCTTTACTCAGCAGCAAGACGCGTCTCTGAAATCGCAATCATATTCTACTTATTCATATCAATTCAAAATTTTAATTTTTCATGGGACTGTCCCTTGAAGAAATGTTTTCACTTATCACATGGCTTCAGTGATGTCATTGTGTGGGTACAGCTGGGCTGTGAATCCGTGGGTTTTTATTTCGCTTTGAGATTGCACTTTTTTTTGAACTGCACAGTTTGAAAGAAGTGTTTCCCTATCTTTATTTCAAAAGCTGATTCGAGACTGCTTGGTAACGTAAATTAGATAATTGGGTACTGGAAGGAATTCTACCCTGCTGTTTGAAAAAAAGAACAGAGTATCACCAACAAATCTTATACTCAGTAAGAATGTCGTGTGCTGCACCTTACCTTTCAAAAGGAGTTTCTGGTTTTACTTGGATTTCGTGAATGAATTGGAACAATGAAGTGGGAATTCACTAATGGTTATACATAGAATCCTATAGCTCTGTGGGGTCTTCAGGTTTCTCGTTGATAAAACATATTACTCTGTGTGTTTGTCCAAATGTTAACTAAATTCGTAAAATAAAGCTTGTTTTTTGATTAAATACCCCTCGCAGCTACATTGAATAACACCTGAAAGGCAGGATCTTGTGTTCATCCTACCCAAATTCAACAAACAGTTGAATGTCAGTTTAACTCCATAATATGCTTTTGAGTGTTCTAAACATTGGACTATAAGAAATTAATCTACTGTAGTTAAAAGGCGCTGTTGATTGAGATACCCCTTATCTTGACTCGTTCCTCAAATGTTATACATTTTTTAATAGTAGGAAACAATGTGCTATTAAATGTTTTATTTATCCACCTTTCCCTTTGCTTTTTACGTATTTTGCCTTTCCATTATGTATTTCCCATTCTGTCTCTTCCTGCTCAGTTTCTGACCCTCATGCCTTTTGTCTTTGACCCTCCCCACCAGACGCAGCATGTGCGCCGACAAAGCCAATGGTTCTGAACCAGCTGTTGTTCAGCACATCGAGATTATATTTCTCCCGTTGACCCAACAATCGGACCGAATGGATCAGGATTCGAAATGCCTACCTCCCACAGCATCACTACAATCTGACATTAATCTGGGCTTTCCTTTGTACTCACGACGTCGCCAGCACGTGATACTGTGAGTAATCCAGAACTCCATACGTTTAAATCCTGCGTATTAAATTATTTCGTGTTCCCCTATCGTGTGTTTTTAAGATGTAATTGCTCTTCTTATCTCCGTCCTTGGTACGGATATGGACAACTACCTTCCTCTACTCAGCCCCCTCATTCACAACTGCCTGCACCCATTCAGCTCCAACATTGATAATGGAACCATAGAAGAAATATATCAATTCTTGCTCCGTCTGACGCCTCGGAAATGCATAGCAGCAAATTGTGAGAGGATATTTTTTGTCATTATCGATCATTTACCTCCCTCCCTTCCTCCACCACCCGCCACCAGCACTGTCAACAGGGATATGGCGGACCAGGCTATCGCTCTATTCCACTGGAATTGCACTTTCTCCAGCATTATTTGCTACCAGGAGCAGAGCGTAATTTTGATTGAGAAATCTGACGAGATCGGAACACTTGTTTCAGGTCGTTATTTGAGAGGAAAGGATACTTTGCTGTAGGTGTAAATTCACTGAGAAATAGGGATATTTTATGTTGAAACAAACAATTTGATTAACATTAGATTCTCCCCATTACATACAACTTGAAAGGAGCCTTTGATTAACAGCTGATGAGTTGTAAAAAAATAAATATGGTGTTCTTCCTGTACATCTACCTCTCAATTTTAAATTAGGCAGCATTAACTCATTAAGGCCAAATACCACGTACTAATGAAGTAAATAGTCTTTCAGATGTATTCATAAAGTAATTGCATGTTTACATACAAGAGTAGAATTCTTAACTGAAAGTTAGCAGGGCAGACGTAAAAAATAAACACCAAACTGGCTGAGACCAACCCTTGAGTGGCACAGCAGTCGAACCAGCAGTTATTCCCTTAATTTTAGCTTCAGTAGACATATTATCTGTAACTTGTTGACAACCATATAAGAATCAATTGGAGCAGGAACATATCAATTGCCCACCCCAATCTTCAGACTTTTCTACAAGAGTACAAAATATGTGGTAGGTCCTTAAATTCACTTCAAAAGATGCTATCTGAAGTAAACACTGCAGGGAGTACTATCGATCCGCAAAGTTAGCCTTGTTTCTCGCGCGAATCACATTTCTAGACATGATAAGGTTTTGTGGCTTTCACTATTTATTTCGAGCACAGTAAGAAGTCTTACAACACCAGGTTAAATTCCAACAGGTATGTTTCAAACACGAGCTTTCGGAGCACTGCTCCTTCTTCAGGTGAATGGAGCAGTGGAGCAAGGAGCAGTGCTCCGAAAGCTCTTGTTTGAAACAAACCTGTTTAACCTGGTGTTGTAAGACTTCTTCATGTTCTCACCCCTGTCCAATGCCGGCATCTCCACATCATATGTATATACATTTTTAGGATCTGCACAGTTTTGTGATTAAGGTATTGAGATTTGAGGACTTTTGGCTTCATTCTAGGTTAACCTGTAACCCCCTAATTATAAATGTTTTCAATAATTCTATATGACTCCTCGATTGGAAACATACCCATATCACCTTCGTTGCCATGCAGATCACATTCATATACGTTTCGAAAAGGAAACCTTGTTTCCTCGATACTGCAATGGATATATCTCCAATCTATCAGGCGTTTCTTCGCAAAGCATCAATTTTATATCACCAATCAGGTCATCTAAAATTGGGCTAATGCCACCAACGTAAGTACAACACCCACGCTGCCATGGCTTCCTTGCACACAAATCATTCTTCTGATTGTTGTGTGCAGATAAAAATGGTCAACCCAACAACAGTCCTGTTCCTCCCAGAATAGTGTGTCAGCCAGAAAATGACCTGTTTATCTCTCTGCTTAGAGTGCTGTGAAGAAACCTGTTTATAATTTTAAGTGACGGGTGGGACATTTGCGAAAGAAATTTATGCTTCAACTGTACGTCTGCAATATTGAGCATATTTTGGTATCCGAATTTAAAGAACGATAGGAAGATATTGCAGGCAGTTTAGAGGAACGAGAATAGATTGATGCCTTTAATCAGCGTATTTCACGATAAAATGATGGACAGACTGGGCTGGTGTCAAATGTATTGTCGAAGAGTGAGAGGCAAGTTAATTGAAGCGCAAAACATTCTGAATTCTGTTGTCAACGAGATGTCTGTTTCTCGCTGTAGGTAAGTTGAAAATTAGGGAAAGTTATGGAGCCGTAATTTTACAGCAGTGACGAGGAGATGGGTTTTCTCACAGAGCTTTTCGCTACTTTGCAAATAAGAAGGTGGCACAATTTTTAAGCTGGATGTCGATATATTCTTGGTTGGCAAGAATGAAAATTGTAGCTGGGTAATTGGAAAAGTAAAATTCAAAACACGAATAAATGAGCCAACGGACCGAATCCGATGTCTGCTCCAACTTCCAACGTAAGCTTGTATGACCAGAAGGCGTGTTCTATGCATTCTATCATATTACCCAGAACAGCATGAGCTCATATTTTTAAATTGCATTTCAGGTGGAACTTTACCGAACAGAAGAACTAGGATCAGGAGTCGGCCATCTGGCCCCTCGAGCCTGCTCCACCATTCAATGAGATCATGGCTGATCTTTTGTGGACTCAGCTCCACTTTCCGGCCCGAACACCATAACCCTTATTCCCTTTATTCTTCAAAAAACTATCTTCTGCAACGGAAACTCCTGTGTATAATTCGTCACATTGATCCAGCCTGTTTTTTTTAATTCAAATCAGGCACTAATTAATTGATCAAACACCATTTCCCCGTGATATAAGCAGAATAATAATCATCTTTATGAATGATACAAATAAGCTTCCACTAACACCGCAATGAAGTAACTGTGAAAATCCCCCTTTTCACCACACTATGCCAGTTCCGATACATTGGGAGAGAATTCAGAATGTCCGATTCACCTCAGAAGCACGTCCTTTGTGACGACGCGGCTGTCTGAATGAATTGTCAGATTCTAAATATTCTGCTATTACTGCCTTCATATTAGATTCTTCCATTTTCCAAAATATCAGAAGCTATCATGATTCGATGTTTTGTTCCTTCCATCTCCCTTTTGTTCATTAATAGAATTTTGGATGTGATCGCGTTCCACTTTTTTCCAGCTGGCCAAGAGTACTTTCTGTCAGAGTTTGATCCAAATGTAAGTAGAATTTATTACATTGTGAAGTAATTACTTGCTGGACTTTGGTTGTTGAAATTGTAATACTCTTCTTCGTAGTGCCCAAATAACGATTGCAAAGGTTTATCCAAACACACAGAAACATAGATATTTCTATTTCACCTCGAAAGTTTTACACACTGTTTGAAACATTGTGCGATTTGAACATGTGGTGTCAGACATAAAATGACATAAAGCAATTATTTTACTATTCACCGAATTTAGATAGAAGTTCGTGGCAGTCGCTGAGCTCTGCAATGTCAACAGGAAACATATGGACAATTAATTTCCAATAGAAACAAAACAGCTTCCGCATCCATTTCTGTCTTCAGATCTTAACCCTGCTCAGAATGGGAAATGTTCCTCCTCGAAAACGTTCAAAAATTCGGGGAGAAATGCATTTCAGATGCATCAGAATAGTTAATTCCTGATATCTCAGTGCAGCTTCATATCCATACATTTCTGAGATTGAATTATTTTTGAAACAACTTATTTCACCCGATAAATTAAGTGAAATTAGATGAGCTGAGAAGTGACCACTCTGTAGCTATAAGAATGTTTCAGCATATTTTTCTCTTATTGCGACATCTCTTCCGAGACCACGACACAATGACATCCTAAACTGTAGAAAGGTTGTTTAATTTTCTTACCTATCCCCGAGCTTGCTACAGTACTCTCGACAGTCGCGCACCATACTTAGTTTAAGTAAAATATAAATCTCTTTATCCATGGGCACCACCAGTTTTTCCTTCGATGCTTTTGAAGTAAACGGCATATTACCTTACATTAGCCATATTCGCTCATATTGTTACCTCTATTATTTTCATACGTTACCCCCCTCCACATGAAATCTGCTGTCCTTACCCTTCCCTCAAAGAAAAACGCCATAAGGGTTGCGAAAAAATACGCTAACTGTCGTCTCGCTTTCTTAGCGAAATACCGTAAAATTGTTGTCGTCTTCCGAATTAATTACCATTTGGAAAGACGTTTTTTTTTCGAATCGTTCCCCAATTACCATTGTACGTGCCGACATACATTGGGTCACGCTTTGAAAGTGTTCGCTAGCCTTCCCATTTCGCATGTTTTTATCTACTCCATCCCAACGACATTTCACGATATATCTTCTGTTCAAATTCAAAAACATTTCTGTATTATCACTCATATTTTTTCCATCGTGGGGCAGCACGGTGGCCTAGTGATTAGCACAACCGCCTCACGGCGCTGAGTTCCTAGGTTCAATCCCGGCTCTGGGTCACTGTCCGTGTGGAGTTTGCACATTCTCCCCGTGTCTGCGTGGGTTTCGCCCCCACAACCCAAAAAACGTGCAAGCTAGGTGGATTGGCCACGCTAAATTGCCCCTTAATTGGAAAAATGATTGGGTACACTAAATTTATTTTAAAAATATATTTTCCCCATCGTTCGTGGTCTTGTTTTCAGTAATTAGGCAATATAAGTTATTTGTGCCTCAGAAGCTATTCTTGGTTCCATGTCCAATTCTGCAAACCCTTTAGGTTCAGAAGAACACAGTGTTGAGGAAGTTCTCATTTGTGTACCGTCCTGCAGAGTATCAACTCATTTTAATTCGTGAGAATTAGTGATAGGGTTAATATCAATGTTGGGCCACAACTTAAAGCATTCGATTGTCCACTCAGTTTATATTACGCCGTTATGAGAAAGATCATGATGAGGTTTGTGCATCTACTGTTGCATTTGTCTGCAAACTGAACCAAGGCCATAAAATAATTCGAAGGATACTCTCTGAATATATTCTCTCATTTAACGATATCACTGGTGACGTGCCAAGCGCCCACACCCCACTCCAACCCGTCACCCGAGATTTAAATTGATGAGGGAGATATAACATGGGTGACCAAAAGACAGAGCAAATGTAGGAAGGAAATGCAGTTGTCCCCTTACTCCATCTCCCTGCAAAACTGATTTACCGATGTGGATAATGTTGAACTAGATGGCTCACCAAGGGAAGGCAGTAGCAGCCAAGCTCATTGTACCATGGTTGGAAGGAGAATGACAGACCTATAGTGATAGCCGACTCAATCGTAAGGGGAATAGAAAGGCGGTTCTGAGGTCGCAATCGAGATGCAAGGATGGTATGTAGCCACCCTGGTGCAAGTGTGACGAAAATAAAGGAGCGGCTGTAGGACATTCTGCGGTGTGGGGGCGGTAGACAGCCAGCTGCGTGGTACATACAGGGACCAACGATCTAAGTAAAAAACGGGATAAGGTCCTACACACTGAATTCAAGGGAGTTAGGAGTTAAACTATAAAGTTGGACCTCAAAGGTAGTACTCTCAGTGTTGTTACCAGGGCCACGAGTTAGTCACAGTGGGGATTGCAGGCTAGTTAGGACAAATGCGAGTCTCTGAGATGGGGCAGAGGGAGGGATTCAAATTCCTGGGGACTTGGAACCGCTTCTGTGACAAATGGGGCCAGTACAAACCAGAGGGGCGGCATCTATGGAGCACTGTAACCAGTGCCCTAAGGAGGGAGGGGGTCGTGTTGTTGAGGTGCGTTCAAACTAATATGGAAGTGCGATGGAAACGATGTAGGAGGTCGGAGGGAATTAAAACATAGAACAGTACATAGAACAGTACAAAACAGAACAGGCCCTTCAGCCCGCAATGTTGTGCCGAGCTTTGTCGGAAACCAAGATCAAGCTATCCCACTCACTGCCATTCTGATATGTTCCATGTGCCTATCAAATAACCGTTTGAAAGTTCCGAAAGGGTTCGACTCCATTATCACAGCAGAGAGTCCATTCCACACCCTAACAACTCTCTGAGTAAAAAACCTACCTCGGACATCCCTCCTATCACCCACCCCGAACCTTATAGTTATGCCCCCTTGTAACAGCTGCATCCACCCGAGGTTGTAGCCTTTTTATGCATTGCAGGCCTTGTCACAGTCGACGGGGGTCCGTGTGGCTAGCCTGGGACTCGAACTTGGTCCGGTACTGTCTTTTGGCATCTTTGATGAATCTCCTTACATCATATCTGGATTTCTTGTATCGGCCAGAATCGCATGACTTGAACTCCTCAGACCTAGACTTCAGCAAGCAGTGGATATCCCAGTTCATCCAGGGTTTCCAGTTGGGAAACACGCGCATTAGCTTATTTGGCAGTCTTCTACACACTTACTATTGAAGTCAGTCACTGCAGTGGTGCACTCGTTCAGGCTGATCGCAGAGTTTTAAAATACGGGCCAGTCCACTGACTCTAAGCAATCCCGCACGAGATCATCCGATTCCTCAGACCAATATTGCACGACGTTGTTTGACGGGTTCTCAAGCTTCAGCTTTTGCTTCTAAGCCGGGAGCAGGAGCACGGTACGCTCTTGAAAAACGGCTTAGGCCAAATGACCGGCAGGCATTGAAACAAAAACACGAATCACGGGAAAACATTCATCTTTACTGCCTGCACCCAGCCTGCCAATGACAAAGGGAGATTATCCGATATCAACAAGTCAGACTCCACCCTGTCCACCAAGCGAGTGGAATTGAACTTGCGAAGTTCTGCCCAGTCCCGGGCCACCTGAACCCCCAGATAACTAACGTGAGACACTGCCAAACGGTATGGCAACCCCCTCTACTCCATCCCCTGTCCCTGGAGAGGAAAGCACAAAGTATTCAATTTCCCCAAATTCATCTTATACCTGGAGAATGTTCCAAATATCTGCAGCAAGCCTTCGGCCCACCCAAGCCTGTGCTGATCATGATGCCCTAACTTTACAAAAAAAACCTTCTGCCCTTACTCTGTCCGTATCCCTCTATTTCCTCCCTATTCATGTACCCATGTAGATGTCTCATAAATGTTGCTACTGTGCCTGCATCCACTACATTCTCTGGCAACTCATTCCAGGCAGCCACCATTCTCTCCATGAAAAACGTACACCGCACATCTCCCTTAAACTTTCCCTCTCTCACCTTAAACCTGTGTTCCCTTGTAGTTGACACTTCCACTCTTGGAAAAAGCTTCTGACTATCCTCCCTGTCTACGCCTCTCATAATTTTGTAGATCTCCAGTGAAAACTATCCTAATTTATTCAACCGATCATTATAGCGAACACACTCGAGACCAGGCAACATCCTAGTGAACCTTCTTTCCACTCTCTTCAAAGCTTCCATGTCCTTCTGATAATGTGGTGACCGAAACTGCACGCAATACTCCAAATGCGGCCGAATCAAGGTTTTATATAACTGCAACATGGTTTCACATCTCTTGCACTCAAGGACACCCTATGCACCCTAGTCCCCTTACTATCGCCCTTCCACAACCCCTAGCTCCTCAGTTTCAGTGGCCAAGGGCTCAAAGAGAAGTGGGGGGGGGCATAGGGCCTCACTCTCTCTGTATGATTCTCTCTCTCTCCAGCCATCTCTCTCTCTCCCTTTGTCTCTGCCACTCTTTCGCTCTGTCACTGTCTCTTTCCCTCAATCTCCAGCCTTCTCACTGCTTATCATCGGCCACCCCGTTCTCTCTCTCTGCTCTCCATACCTCTCTACTTTATCTTTCGCATTCTCTCTCTCACTCCAACCATCTCGCACACTCACGAGCCATATTTCCCTCTCACCGGCCATCTCTCAGTCTCTCCAACCATCTCTCTCTCTCTCTCCAGCCATCTCTCTCTCATCAGCCATCTCTCATCTCTCTCTAGCCATCTCTCTCTCTCTCCAGCCATCACTCTCTCTCTCCAGCCATCTCTCTCTCATCAGCCATCTCTCTGTCTCTCTCTCCAGCCATCTCTCTCTCTCCAGCCATCACTCTCTCTCTCCAGACATCTCTCTCTCTCTCACCAGCCATTTATCTCTCTCTCTCTCCAGCCATCTCTCTCTCTCCAGTCATCTCCAGCCATCTCTCTCTCTCTCTCTTCAGCCATCTCTCTCTCTCTCTCTGCAGCCATCTCTCTATCTCTCTCCAGCCATCTCTCTCTTTCTCTAGCCATCTCTCTCTCTCTCGATCCATCTCTCTCTCAAATAATTTATTGAGTAAATCAACAAATAAACTTGTGAGTTTGATGCTTCAATACTTTTGCTCGCTATTAAATAAACAAGATAGAATAAGAATAAACTATGATTAGACTTGCACTCTGAGCTAACTCTCTATACCTTTGGTCACTAGTCACAATACACAAGAAAAGACGGGAAAACAGACTGAATCTGTCTTTATACCCCTTGTCCGTGCTGGCATTTAGTGATCACGTAGCTTTAATGCCTGTACATTAACCCCTTATGTGCATATATAGATATCCAGATCACTACATCCCTCCTTCTCCCTGCTTCCTCTCTTTCTGATTCCCTCTGTCTCTGTCAGATGGATCAGATCAAACGGGGAACTTCATTAAAAGTTAGAAACTGGACAGACAATGGCTAATATTTCAGCATTGCAGCAGGTCGACATTCCTTTCAGCCGCAAACACACACCAAGAAAAGTGACACAACCATTGTTAACAAAATAAATGAAGGATAGTATTGGATCCAAAAAGAAATCATAAACAATGTGTTTCTATCAATGTGAGCGTTTGTGTGTGTCTGTGTCAGTGTGAGTGTGCTTGTGTGTCTGTGTCAGTCTGAGAGTGTTTGTGTGCCTGTATCAGTGTGAGTGTTTGTGTCTGTGTCAGTGTGATTATGTTTGTGCGTGTGTCAGTGTGTGTGTTTGTGTATCGGTGTCAGTATGAGTGTCTTTGTGTGTCTGTGTCAGTGTGAGTATATTTGTGTGTCTGTGTTTGTGTGCCTGTGTCAGTGTGTGTGTGTCTGTGTCAGTGTGAGTGTGTTTGCGTGCCTGTTTCAATATGAGTGTGTTATCATGAGTGTGTTGTATGTGTGTCATTGTGATTATCTTTGTGCGTCTGTCATTGTGTGTGTGTTATTATGAGTGTGTTTGTGTGTGTCTGAATGTGAGTGTGTTTGTGTGTGTATCAGTGTGAGAGTGTCTGCGTGTGTGTCAGTGTGAATGTGGTTAAGTGTGTGTGTTTTTGTTTGTGTGTGTTTGATGTGTGTGCCGTTGTGTGTCTGCGTGAGTGTGTTTGTGTGTGTATCACTGTGGGTGTGTTGTGTGTCAGTGTGAGTGAGTTTCTGTGACTGTGTCAATGTGATTGTATTTGTGTGTTCGTATCAATGTGAGTGAATTTGTGTGTCAGTGTGACTTTGTCTGCGAGTTGTGTGTCAGTTTGAATGTGTTTGTGCGTGTCAGTGTGTTTTTGTGTTTCTGTTTCAGTTTGAGTCTGTTTGTGTGTCTGTGTCAGTGTGAGTGTGTTTGTGTGCGGGTGTCATTGTGTGTGTTTGTGTGTCAGTGTGAGTGTATTTGTGTGCCTGTGTCAGCGTGAGTGTGTTTGTGTGCCTCTGTCAGTGTGACTGTGTTTGTGTGTCTGGGTCAGTATGTGTGTTTGTGTGCGGGTCAGTGTGTGTAATTGTGTGCTGTTTTATGTGTCAGTGTATGTTGTTGTGTATGTCAGTGCGAGGTGTCTGTGTGTGTGTGTCAGTGCGAGTGTGTTTGTGTGTCTGTGTCTGAGTGTGTTGCGTGTCTGTGCATGTGAGTGTGTTTGTGTGCCTGTGCCAGTGTGAATGTGTTTGTGTGTGTGTGACTCTGTGTGTTTTTGAGTGTATGTCAGTGTGAGTGTGGCTGTGTGTTAATGTGAGTCTGTTTCTGTGTCAGTGTGAGTGTGTCTGTGACAATATGAGTGTGAATGTGTGTCTGTGTCAATGTGAGTGTTACTGAGTGTGTGTCGGTGTGTGTGTGTTGTGTGCCTGTGTCAGTGTGAGTGTGTTTGTGTGCCTGTGCCAGTGTGAGTGTATTTGTGTATCTGGGTCAGTGTTAGAGTGTTTGTGTGCAAGTGTCAGTGAGTGTTCTTGTGTGTCTGGGTCATCATGTGTGTTTGTGTGCGTGTCAGTGCGTGTAGTTGTGTATTGTTTTGTGTGTCAGTGGGTGTTGTTGTGTGTGTCAGTGCGATTGTGTTTCTCTGTGTGTGTCAGTGCAAGTGTGTTTGTGTGTTTGTGTCTGTGAGTGTGTTGCGTGCCTGTGAGTGTGTTGTGTTAGTGTGTGTGTGTGTCTGTCAATGCGAGTGTGTTTGTGTGCCTGTGTCAGTGTGAATGTGGTTGTGTGTGTGTGTCAGTGTGTGTGTTTGTGTGTATGTCAGTATGAGTGTGGCTGTGTGTAAATGTGAGTGTGTTTGTGTGTCAGTTTGAGTGTGTTTGTGTGCCTGTGTCAATGTGAGTGTGACTGTGTGTCTGTGTCAATGTGAGTGGCAGTGAGTGTGTGTCAATATGTCTGTCAGTGTGTCAGTGTGTGTGTTGTGTGAAGGGAGTAAGAGGAAACGTGTAAGGCAGAGAAGCAATGGTCAAAAATCTAAAAGGGCCACAGGACAGGATAAAGTGAGGAAGGAGAGCTCAGTGAATATGTCCAGTAATACCAAAAGGTATAAGACTAGAGTAAAGCGAAACAGCAGGTTATTACGTGAAGACATTGATTCAAATATAAGAAAAATTAGGAGAAAGGCTAAAGGGAAAAATAACTGAGAAGAGGTTATTGACAAAGGTGAGAAGAGTCAAAATGCAGGTATAAAGGCCGACATACGAGTATATTGCGTGAATGCTCGTAGTATTCGTAATAAGGTGAATATGTTGATGGCACAAACCATTGTGAATGACTATGATTTAGTGGTCATTACTGGAACATGGTAAAATGATGGTCAAGACTGGGATTTAAACATCCAAACTATTCGGAAGGACAGAGTGGATGGTCAGGGATGTGGTGCAGCTCCTTTACTTATGTTTGACAACTGGACAGTATTGGGGGATGACATCAGTGGTATGTAGGATAAGTTTGAATCCATGCGGGTGGAAATCAGGAATACTAAGGTGAAAACCTCACTGGTGGGAGTAGTCTGTAGCCCACTAAATAGTAACAATATGGTGGGGCGGGCAATTAACAAATAAATAACTGATACATGTAGAAATGGTACCTCAGTTATCATCTTTGATTATAAAATATCTGTTGATTGGTTGAACCAGATCAGTCAAAGCAGCTTTGAGGCTGAGTTGATAGAATGCATCGGCGATAGTTTCTTGGAACAGTATGTAATGGAACCTGCAAGGGAACAAGTGGTCCTGTGTATAGTCCGGTATAATGAGTCAGAATTGATTATTGGTCTCATTTTCAGGGCTCCTCTCGGAAGGAGCGATCACTATATGGCGGAATATAAAATGCAGATACATGGGTGAGAAGGTAAAATCAAAGAATGGTGTGTTATGCTTAAACAAAGGAGATGACAATAGGAAGAGGGAAGACCTTGCTAAGGTAGACTGGGAGCAACTACTTGATCGTGCAACAGTTGAAAAACAATGGAGAACCTTCCAAGCATGTTTTCACAGTGGTCAGCAAAAGATTATAATCAGAAAAAAGAAGGACGGTACAAAGAGGGAAAATCGACCGTCAATATGTAAGGAACGAAGGGAGAGTAGAAATCAAAGTCAAAATCATACAAATGGCAATGATTAGTGGGAGATTAGAGGATTTGGAAATCTTTAGAGGGCAACAGAAAACAACGACAGAAGCAATAAAGAAGACTACGATAGTTTATGAGATTAAGCTTGCTCAGAATATAAAGAACAGATTGCAAACATTCCTACAAAAATTAAAACAATAAAAAGAGTAGCTGTGGTAAATATTTGTCCTTTAGAGGATGAGAAGGGAAATTTAATAATGGGAGATGAGGAGACTTCTGAGGAACCGAACAGGTGTATTGGGTCTGACTTCACAGTGGAAGACACAAATAACATGCCAGTGACTGATTGAAAAGAGGCTACGGCAGGTGAGGAACTTGAGACAATTGTTACCACTAAGCAGTTAGTGATGGGCGAGCTAATGGGAATGAAGGAAGAGAAGTCTCCTGGCCCTGATGGATGCGCCCAGGGTACTAAAAAATATGGCAAGGAAATTGAACAGGCACTCGTAATAATTTACCAAAATTCACTAGACTCTGGGTGGTGACCGCGGATTTCAAATTAGCAAACGTAACACCATTGTTTAAAAACGGAGGTAAAAAGAATACGGATAATTATAGGCTCGTTAGCTTAAAATCAGTAGCAGGGATGATGCTGCAATCTTCCATCAAGGATGAAGTAGAGAGGGATCTGAATGGAAATTGTCCCATTGAACCGACGAGGCAGGGGATTATGAAAAGCAGGTCGTACCTGAGTAAATTAGTGGAATTGTTTGAGGACATTACAAGTATGATAGACAACGGGGAGCCAATGAATGTGATATATCTGGATTTCCAGAACGCCTTTAACAAGGTGCCACACATGGTTGCTGCATCAGATAATGATGCATGACGTTGAAGGTAAAGTAGTATCATTCGTACAGGATAAGTTAATTATCAAGAAGCAAAGAGTGAGGATTAAAACGTGTTTTTGTTTTATTGGCAATCAGTGCCTAGTGGTGTCCCTCAGGGATCAGTGTTCAGTCCACAATAGTTCACAATTTACAGAGGTCATTTGGAGTCGAAGACCAATGCAATATGTCTAAATTTGCAGGCGACACTAAGATGAGTGTGTAGACAAAAATTGCAGAGAATACTGGAAGTCTGCAGACGGATTTTGAAAGTTTAAGTGAATGGGTAGAGTCTAGCAGATGGAACACAATGATAAAAATTTGAGGTTATCCATTTTAGTAGTCATAACAGCAAAATGGATTATTATTTAAATGATAAAATATTGAAACAGGCTGCTGTGCAGAGGGAGCTGGGTGTCCTCGTACATGTGTTGCAAAACTTAGGTTTGCAAGTGCAGCAGGTAATTCTGAAGGCGAATGGAGTTGTGTCCTTCATTACTAGAAGGATGGCATGTATGACTCGGTAGGTTATGATGAAACTGTATAAGATGTTAGGGAGGTCACACCTGGAGTAGTATGTCCAGTTTTGATCTGCATACCTGAGAAAGGACGTACTGGCGCTGGAGGGTGTGCAGGGGCGATTCAGGAGGCTAATCCCAGAATTCAGGCGGTTGGATTAGGAGGAGTTGTTTAATAGACAGGGAAGTACCTCGATTGAATTTAGAAGGATGTCTTGGGATCTCATAGATACATAAAACAATGAAGCGGATATGTAGGATTGATTCGGGCACGTTGTTTCCACTCGCCGGTGAAAGGAGACCGAGGGGGCATAATCTCAAAATAAGGATTAAGGACTACGTTTAGGAGGAACTAATTCACACAAAGTCTTGTGAATTAATGGAATTCTCTGCCAAGTGAAGCACGTGAGGCTCCTTGATTAAATGTTTTCAAGATTAAAATAGATCGTCTTTTGAAGAATAAAGGAATAAAGTATGTTCGTGCGGGAAAGTGGAGCTCAGTCCACAAAAGATCACCCATGGTCTCATTGCGTGACGGAGCTAACTCGAAGGGCCAGATGCCCGAATACTGCTCCTAGTTCTTATGCTGCTATATTAATATTTCCTGGTTGTTTCTAGTTAACGCATACACTTAACATGACCTTATATTCTCATTTGATGTCAAACACTTATTACTCAAGGTTGACCGAGTTCCACGTTGTGACCTTTATCCATGTCCAGAAGTAAAGGCTGGATGCATAATTGGATACATTGACGACGATCTTGCACTCATATAAATTACTCTAATTTTCACTACATCGCAAGTGAAAATGCCTCCTGTCCGTCTTGTCGAACACATTTCCACCATAAGGCCCTTACTAACATACGTTATTTCTGAATGTTATTCAAAAAAACGATGGCACATTGAAGCAAAGCAATAATTGCTACATGGAAACACTTATGAGTTACTGTGAGGAAATTACAACCTTTTTCTTTTACGTTATAAGATCCTTCTGTTTACAAGGGTGAAAACAACAATGTTAAATTAGTTCAAGTAGTTCGAGGTCGTTTAAGGGTATTGGGATTGATGGAAGTACGAACTAACACCGAGATTATGAGTGAATGATTGAACCAAAGAAAAGAAACTTTGCTGCAAACTTTCCCCAATCACCCTTGTTTTGGCCTGCATAATTTGTAGCACATAAAATATTGCAAATTATCTGCACTTTGCCTTTAACCATGCGCTACTGGATCATTCCTCTGTGATGCACCATAATGATATATTCAGAGCGGTCAATGGAACAAAATATATGTGTTTTCCCAGATCAAAGGTTTTAGTGCAAAGCATTGATCTGTGTAACAAGACAAATTAACGTTCGAGGAACTCTATTCCAGCATAAAAAACGATGGGCACACAAATTGGCTTGTGACGCATCTGCTGGATTATTATATCAAACAATTTTGACACTTGTATTTGCGTCACATCATGGCAAAACGTTCAAAACTCCATTCACTTATTTCTTGTCATAATTCAGAATTATATCCTGGCGTGTTTAGAGTATCTTTGAAACATAATGCAATACAACTTACAACACATGAAATAAATTAAATGATTCATTATAACAAGTAAATAGATGAACGATTATATTTCTCACCTAAATCTTTCAGTGATGTTTGGCAGATGCTCAGATCTACAATACAGTAAAATAACAATCCAGCATTTAATGGGTGTGAGCAGTGGCGTCGTCAGCTCCTTAAGATAGAGGAACTCGAAAAATAAACAAAGAATATGATATATTTATCATGTAATTCAACATCTTTGGCAGGGGAACAGAAAAACAATTTGAGCGATGTGAATATCCATATTTTTTAAATATAAATATAATGTGTACACTATTCTTTTATTTCCCCCTTCAATATCTATCCAACCGAAAAGTTCCAATCAACGGTCAATTCTCTGTTCTTGTCTACTTCAGTGCAGTGGTAAAGAAGATTGGCAGGCTCGACAACCAGAATGATGCAGACATGCATAAATGTGTTCCGCCGGCCAGAGGTCTGATAAATGTGGTGCGTTAATTAGAATCCCGGTGCAATGCGATGTTGTAAAGCCATGCTTTTCAATTGATGGTTGTTGGATCGAACATACCATCTGCTCCTGGAACCAAAGACAGAATGATGAAACATCTCAGCAGGTATGGGCTTTGACAAAGCGTCATCTGGACTCGAAACTTTAGCTCTTTTCTCTGCTAACAGATGCTTTCAGGCCTTCTGAGATTTCGCAGCATTTTTTATTTGCTTTCAGATTCAAGCATCCGCAGTAATTTGCTTTTATATTCGCCTGCTGCCATTGCCACAGACGCGACGGCACCCAAACAACTCTGTAAGCTATCTGGTGGAACACAGAACATCGCTCAATGGATGGATTTTTTTTTTTACAATCATGTTTCGGTTAATAAATGCAATCAAAGCAATCTCGCGGTATCAGAAGATCTCTCACGCTGGATAGAAACTATGGATTTCGACAGACCGCCTTTTTTTTCTGCGAGCGCAAGGGAAGACAAGAAATTCACTCATGGTATCTGTTTCTCGCTGGGCCATCTCTCAGTGCCATGGAACTGAGCTCTGGAAATGCCATCCGAGTTTCAACCACATTGGCGTTAGTGCAGTAACATACAGGTCAACCCATATAAGGATAGCATGTTAGCTGCCCGAAAGATATTGTTGAATCACATGGAATTTTACAATAATTGACAAGAGTCATATTGAACTATTCATTTTCGATTATAGAAAATATGTATGTATAACATTCAGCATATACAGTGATGGATTATGAACATAGGTCCACAGAGTATTAAGCAGAAAAGCAAGGGTAAATTATTCCTCATTGTTTCGTCATTTCGGAGGCTCCATCAATCCAATTTTACTTTCAAAAGAATTAGAAACAATGTACGAGCTACTTCCGTTAATATTTGTCATTCCCACGAATTTCCAAGGAATTCTTACTGTGCGGAAAATTGCAGTTCGGGCTATCGCATATGCTCTGGTGCTACCAAAGGCTCTAACTTACCCGTCGATATTTTATCTGTGAATCAGAAAACAAATACATGTGTCAAAGGACAGATGCACCCTTTATGTTCCTTGCATAAGGGCATTGCAATGTCCACTATGTAAATATATCAAATAGGTTTCCATCAGTAAACAGACGGTCAAATCATTTAACTCGTGGTTACTGGCTTGAAATAATAAAACCATGATCAGGGTGGATAGCTGTATCTTTACCTCACGGCTCCACTTCGCAAATTTGCAAATCGGGAATGAGCGCAATACACTTATCTTTTGTGGATGCGCTCACGTTGGTTATATATGACCATTCAATTGAATGGAGACAGTAAATTGCCTTGTGAGGGTTCACACAATGTCCAAGAGATTTGGCACCACCCCAAGAGAAGTAGTGAACATATTTTGATTCAAAAAGAGACAAAGCCCTCCACTCAACATACCGTGATTCGGGCCCAAAACATAGCGATGTCTTTGGAGAATATTTGAACAGACGCAGATTCAAATTAACTTCGGGCCATGGACTTCGCTGAATTACATTCGTTGAAAAAGATGCACTTGTGGATACGAGTCGGATGCAAATATAGGGCAATCGATCATTTTGGTCGGATCCGTATTTCAATTAAACCATGATTCGCCTGCTTGTAAGCTGAAGTCATCATTGCCAATCATGCTGGAAACCGTCTACCTTTACCTGAAGAGTGTGTTCAGAGGTTGACCGTCTTTTGAGGAAGAGACCATAAAAGCTCAGTGCCATTTGACAAAAAATAATGAGCGCCCCATTCTTTTAAATTGCGGCGCCGTGTTCTCATTATCAAACAAAAACATGTACACCCGCCAATTCTGAGTCACTCGAATTACCCTTCCAAGGTCATTTGGAGGTTAGATGTCTCAATTACTCCTCTTTCAATCCACTAGACATGTAATGTGCAAAACATTAAGCCGATTCAATGAAAACTTTGCCTTTATGTGCTACATTTGCAATATAAAAGCAAAACTGATGGGGTTATTGTCAAATTATTACATTTTTGATTTTTCTAAATCCGTACTGAATGAACGTGGAGCAGACACTTAATGTTGAACAGCGTCCCATCTGAAATAGTAAGACACTATCACCGCCAATTTTTTTGCAATGATATTCTTGCCGGTTAAATATTGGTGCAGGCCAACATGTATCCACATTTATGCCCGACGAAGTACATCACACCACATCAATTCTCTGAAGGAGGATACAAATATTTGAGCAATATTTCACAATGGAGCCGAACTCCCAATCTGTTATCTCAAACAACACGCACAGGCACTAACATCACTCACGGTGCAGCGCCACTAATTCTCCCATGTCACAATCAGTGTCTCTCAATCGTATTGTACATGAATCCTGATGGATTTTACCCCAACACATAACAATAATGGCCATTCGAGTGACTGAGAAGGCTCTCCGGATAATTCACGTGTTATGCGTTCAGCGGGCTTTTCCAGTAATAAGAACATAAGAACATAAGAACTAGGAGCAGGAGTAGGCCATCTGGCCCCTCGAGCCTGCTCCGCCATTCAATTAGATCATGGCTGATCTTTTGTGGAATCAGCTCCACTTTCCGGCCCGAACACCATAACCCTTAATCCCTTTATTCTTCAAAAAACTATCTATATTTACCTTAAAAACATGTAATGAAGGAGCCTCAACTGCTTCACTGGGCAAGGAATTCCATAGATTCACAACCCTTTGGGTGAAGAAGTTCCTCCTAAACTCAGTCCTAAATCTACTTCCCCTTATTTTGAGGCTATCTCCCCGAGTTCTGCTGTCACCCGCCAGTGGAAACAACCTGCCCGCATCTATCCTATCTATTCCCTTCATAATTTTAAATGTTTCTATAAGATCCCCCCTCATCCTTCTAAATTCCAACGAGTACAGTCCCAGTCTACTCAACCTCTCCTCATAATCCAACCCCTTCAGCTCTGGGGTTAACCTAGTTA